>NW_021771828.1:0-913 GCF_005508785.2 Acyrthosiphon pisum | reverse complement strand
CCTCGAAAAAGCCCCCACATAGTCCGGGGTACTTTTGACCCCCCCCCCCCCTCAAAGTTATTCGGAAAAACTCGAGGTCTCGTCCACGTTCTGAAACTCAAGCTTCTTATAGTATGTAGGTCGGTGATGAAATTCGGCGTCTTGTGTTAAGACTGTACGAGACGTTTTTCCCCGTCTTCCGGGGCCCTGAAAGTTCAAAATTTGCGTTTTTCGGGGTGTTTCTGCACGGACACTTTTTTTCGGCACGTCGAGCCGTTTTTGTAGTCAAGCCTTATAGAGGGCTTTGCACTGTATCAATTGGAACCGATATCAACGTTATTCGACTTTTGGTTAGGGAGCTATGATTTATATAGTGTTTTTTGTTTTTTAAACAACTATATTAAATGAAATAATTTAATGAAGAGAAAAAAATTATTTACAATATATCGATAATGTTCAGTCACAAATGTACGTTTCGTATTTCAGTTAGTTATCATATGCCAATCATAACTACTATACCAATTAAGCAAAAATGATAATCGATCATTAGAATAAAAAAATTAAAAAAGAATCTAAAAAATATAATTTACATTGTTTCTTTTCTTTCTTTATTATCCTCATTACCCTAGTCTATCCATGCCTTTCTTTCTTTTTCACGCACTCACGTGTAGCGTTAAAAAGAAGTTTCACTTCCCGCGCGCATACTGGTAACACGCACCCTCTTTTAGATTCTGAGTGGAACGATGAATGTATTGATTTTACAATGATGTGTGTTTTTTTTTTTATTTTTTTATTTTTTTTTTATTTTTTTTTGTGTCTGTCATCACCTTTTAGGACAGTAAAACTGCTTCGATTTTCTTCAACAGTAACTTTTATGATTGGAAAGTGAATCTAGTTGGTACTCTGGGGGGTCAAAAGTAAAAATTTCCCAGTA
>NW_021771827.1:0-939 GCF_005508785.2 Acyrthosiphon pisum | reverse complement strand
TCTCAAAATATGAATTCTACATATCATCATAATATACCAATGAGAATTTTTGGATTTATCGTATTTACGGCTAAAACATTATACGAACGCGCAACAGACAAAAATGAATCAGATTACCGTCACATAATATATTATTATATATATATACTTGTATGATATTGGAACTGATCTCGTTATACTGCCAAAAAAATATAACTACGTTCAGTATCTGATACCATTTAAAATAATTTGACCAGTCAATTATTGTATCATGGAATAATGTATTTGACAGCTGCAGCATAGGTGCAGTTCATTTGTAATATTTAATAAAAAAAAAAAAATAACGGTTTTATTTAATCACACTTATGAAATTAATTTTTTTAATTTAAAACTAGGTATATACAATAAATAAATTAATCAAAATTTAATTTTTATTAATAGTAATAACATTAGAAAATATTTATTCTATTTTGCACCGCATTATTCAAATTATATTATGTCACAACATGTATGCGGCAATATTACTTTATGATTTAACTAAGTTAACTTGTAATTTATTTAACAACTTGGATTTTAAATATAAGACTGGATTAATATATTTTATTTAGTTTCTATCGTAGTGAAATAAGAAATCACAATTCCTACTACAAAGACTTACCTCTATAATATTATATGGTTTTTATTTTAATGGAAATAAAGTTATAAGAGGTATAATAAGAAAGTTGAACTATATCTAACTAAAAAAAATATGACATTATTATTTTTGTTTTTTTAAGTAGCTCGAATTTACTTTAAGTTCCTGCAAAAATATTTAGTATTAAATTAAAATCATGATTACACTGTTTATAAACACCTATAGGATAATATAAACAATAAATAAACACTAAAAATATTTAATATTTATCTATACAACTATTGGTACGTCTAATAATACCTACTCATACTTTTTAAAATATATAT
>NW_021771826.1:31288-33604 GCF_005508785.2 Acyrthosiphon pisum | reverse complement strand
GTACTATATAAAAAAGGCGGGTAAGTGGATTTCGCTCTGCTGTACAGTAGGTTACAAGTGGGTCACTGTATAATGGATGGTATTAAATTTGAATTCAATGATATAATATCATTGTATAAGAAAAACGATTCTGAGCGGAGACGGTATGTTAGTCTAGGTATAAGACATAATATTATATTAGGTACCTATAATAAATTTCATGTATCTACGGTAATTTTTTTTAAAGTTACACCAAAAACCAAATTCAATTTTATGAAAAATCGATTTTGCGTAAAAATTCCCGTTTTTCCTTAATTTTTCTTTTGTTTTTCCCGGCGCTTTTAAAAACCACTGGGAAATTTAAATTTTGACCTCCCCAATGCACCAACGATATTCACTTTCTGATCGAACAAGATACTGAAGTTGAAAATCGTAGCATTATTTCGACTACTTATCGTGTACACAGACACAAAAAAAATAAAAAAATAAAAAAATAAAAAATAAAAAAACACACATCATTGTAAAATCAATACATTCATCGTTCCACTCAGAATCTAAAAATGAACATACTGTTTTTAACCTCTTTTTAGTGACAGGTATTTGTAATTAAGTGTGACTATTTCAGACTTTAGGTAATATTATAAAAAAATGAATTATTGTTAAATAATAAATTAAAATAAATAAAAAATTATTATAAAAAAAAAAATTAAAATGGATTTTTAACAAACTTGGGTGACATGTTTCAGTTTGATATAATAATTTAAAACTTATATATAAAAACATAAATTTAAACAATATATACCGCGCTAATGAAGACGGAAGAACAGTTCAGTAGTAGGTACAGTAGAATTGTCGTACAGAGCATAGTATAGAGTATAGAGTTAACGATACCCGCATTAGGTTTAGGTATTTAATATTATCATTGCAGGCATAATAAGGTAATAATTATAATTTATAATTTATATGACAACTTACTCTGAATTCTGAATCACTTATAAACGTCCAAATTGCTATTATTTTCAGAAATTCTACATCAGCTATTGCTAATTGCGATTCAATAATAATATTGATATCGATTACATGGAAATAAGAATTTGGATTTTTGGTATTTCTATGACAATTCTGTTGTACTTGTACACTTGAATACTAATATTCTTATTTCTTAGCATTGATAAACTTTTATAGGTCTACAATTCTATAATTATTTATTATTACTAATAATTAGTTATTACTCACTTACACCATAGATAAAATATCTATTGGATTTTGGAACAAAAAAAAACCGAAAAAACCGAAAAAACCGTAAAAACCTCTTCATCAAAATATAGGTTTCGGTTTCGGTTCCTAAAAAAATGTATTTGAGGGTTCCGGTCAGGTTTTGGTTCCAAGATTTTCAAAAGGTTTCGGTTCAAAACCGGTTAATTTCGGTACGGTTCCAGTCCCTGAATTGAACATTGATACTAGTTCTGCCAGTTCTGGTACCTATATTATTTTATTGATTATCATAACAATTTGATATTACCACTAAACGCTTCGACAGAAAGGCAAAGGTAAATTAATTATATACTTCGTGTTAAATGTTAATGGTAACAAACATCGAGATATATATAGATAAACATTCTAATCCATCTCTGGCTAAGCGTATACCCAATAATAAAAACGATAACAATACGTTAATTAATAATTGCTTCCGTTTCAATGACCCCTCCGTTTTGTTTTTGGGATAGCTTTTAAGATTTTCTGCACAAACGATGAAACTTTGTGCAAATTTCTGCAAAAATGATGTATAAAATATATGTAACATGGTTTAAATTTTGAAATTGAAAGGACATTGAAAATTGAAATGGACCTTAAAAGTACATAAAAAAGGATGTTGAAGAATAAATGAAGTTGACATATCTATGTGTTTCGACAGAGCCTGATGTTCCACTATTTTTGGCACCTTGTATGGCAAACTATACCCTGTGCCAAATAAGAGGGGGGGCTTCATAAATCGGGAAAGTAAAAGCCGGGAATACATTTAACAGGAACAATAATATACAGTTAAGTATAACCAGGAAAATTATTACACAGGAAACTGATATTCGGGAAAGATATTTTGGGGAAAATATTATTCAGGAAAATAAATTTCAGGAAATTATTCTATGGAAGGATATTACGTGGGAAAATATTTCTTAAGAAAGTACTGAACTGGAATGATATTACATAGGAAAATATTTTTCAGGAAAGTATTTAACTGGAAAGATATAACACTAAAAAATTTAATTCAGGACATTTTTTCACTGGAAATGGATTACACAGAAAATTAAAATTAAGGAAAATATTTCACTGGACGGA
>NW_021771826.1:27376-30027 GCF_005508785.2 Acyrthosiphon pisum | reverse complement strand
TTCAGCCCGTTAGCCCCCCCCCTGCGGACACCACTGGTGTAACTCTTCAGTCTTCCTATATTAAGTACCTCTCCTGAACGATAATTTTCAAAGCTCAAAATAGTAAAATCAAGATTAAAGTCCACTATGATACAAAATCGTCTCGAAGATCTCATGCTCATATCATGTGAAACGGATATAGTTGTTAACACAGAAAAAGTAATTGACAATTTTGCGAGTAGTTCGCCAGCTTTAACTAAAACCTTAACTAATTAATTACCTATTCTAATATATTGTAAATTGTAGCTACCGTTGTAAAATAATAAAGAAAAAATATGATAAAGCTTTGTAATTATTAAGCTTATTATAATAAATTACCAGATAGAAGAAGTATGAAGATAAATAGTTTTTTTTTTAATTATAGGGGGTGGTGGGCAATGCCCCCCGCCGCGATAATGTTGTGAATGAAACGACTATGAAAAATGTCAGTCGGCGCCACTTACTTACGGGTTACGAAACATAAAAATAAAAAAAACAATCTATGTTAAAAGTTTAAAATATATAGCCATATAGGTAGGTACGGCATGCACCTAGTTATTGAATACAATTTAACTTACTTTTATATTTATGATTTATCATATATTCATATAATAATAAATTAGCCATGATATTTATATTATAATTTTCAAACATTTAATAATACTATTTTGTTTTATATTATATATCTATTATACCGGAAATAAAATATTACGTTTCCTAATAATTTTTTGACGATAATGTAAATATTAATAATTTTAATTATTATTAGGAGTCATTATTCGTTTTTACAAGTTTTACATTTAGATTCAATATTAATTAAAAATTATAAAATATTTCGAATGATTGATACGTCAAATAATACAATTAGTTAATGAATGTAGCTGGTACCAAATCTTTTAAATGAACCATTAACATGTTGTTTCAAATCTTGATATGAAATAAAATAATATGATTTATAATGCTTTGAAATTATTCATTAGGTACCTAAATATTATTTTTTTTAGTGATAAGTAGGTAGGTACTAGGTACCTATATTATAAGTATATATTTGTAATCAAAATATCAAATATTAATAATGTAGTAATTCCACTAATTAGCTTTTAAAAAATATTTGATCTTGATACGTGATATTCAATTTCATGTGGTTGGCAGTAATATTGTAGTCTGAGGGTTATTTTATCTAGGGTCGGGGATGTATTATTCAGTGATGGTTCGTCGGGTGTTTTTTTAATTCTGTTGCAAGACATGAAACTAGACTATCGAATAAATAGATCTATTTAGTCATGGTAGTGAGTGGTGAGTACCTATTGAGTTTGTAGGGTAAGTGAGTTATAGTGATCTAAGTTTTCACGTACACACGGTGTATAATATGAAAACAATGGTTTCAATAAAAATATTTGTTATATAAAATATACCTTTTGATTTGTATTTAAATATTTTTGTGTTGACACCCGGCACACCACGTACCTCTATTCACGTAAGGGCGCTGGATTTTTATTAGCCCGCCCCGTGCGTCAAATTTCTGAGATATAGCACTGGGTAAACAGCTAATGATAATTGTATCATATGTAGCATAGACAATAATATAAAATAATTATAAGTTTAAATAAAAATTAAATAATTACATTTTTTTCCAAAAAAAAAAATTGAAATAGAGTTGAATTTTTAAAGATTTATTTATATTTTAGGAAACAATTGAATAATATTTTTTTTTGTGGGGGGGGGGGCTATTACAAATTGCGCTTATGCCCCCCCTCCCAATGGGTGCCCATGTCTACCTATCTATTTTTTAATGGTTTTAATTGGCAATTTTTACATAAAATGCCTACTTCCAGCCCCTTAATAACTATTTTATCCCTGTAAAGTATTTTTCTCGTGTTGGGTATATTTTCCTATGAGATACATTCCTGTAAAATATTTTCCTGTGTAATAATTTCCTGGGTTTTAAGTTCTTCGTTATTATTTTCTGAAATATTAATTCCCTGTTAAATATTATTCTTGGGTATAACATTCCTGTATAATACTTTCCTGGATAATGTTTTCCTAATTTTATTTTTCCTGTGTTAAACTTTCCCGATAGCACTATGTCTGTGTAAAATTTTTCTAAATTTTTTTTTCCCATGATATACTTTCTCGATTACACTATTCCTATTAAATATTTTCCCCAACAATGCTTTCCTAGGATAAAAATATTCCTAGTAAATATTTTCCTGAATATTATTCTTCCTCGTCAATAATTTCCCGTGTTGTGTGCGCCCCCTTTATTATCTATGGCTTATGGGTCTTATTATATTTATTATATATATTTTATTCTGTGGTCTGTATCACATTGAGTCCATAGCAAGGAATCTTGCCACATATTTCCCCTCTAAATTCAATTAAGAGGTTTTCACCATCGTTTTTAAGGGGTTTCAGATAGACAGTTTACAAAACTTTCGAATATAATATACGGTCCGGAATAATATGTTCTCGTCAAAATACAGATTTCGAAATTTAATTTCCGGGCATATACGTTCGGGGAAAATATTGTTTCCAAATTTTTAGATTCCGGATTATATGTTCCGGAAAAATACAGTTTTCAACTTTCGGATTCCGGTAATATACGTTCCTGATAAATACATTCCGGTCACATA
>NW_021771826.1:25954-27326 GCF_005508785.2 Acyrthosiphon pisum | reverse complement strand
CCCCCCGTAAATACGCCACTGTTACTAATAAATAAATGAAATTTTATACATAAAATATATATATCTTGTATATTGAAGTATAAAACTTAAATCTAATGGTGAAGTTAACTATTTATTAAATTGATGTGTAGTACTGTATGCAATAGAATGTTTACTATACACAGCTTGAATGAAAACACATGGAATAAATGTAATAATAATAATACCTGACCAACACATAAAAAATTCTGTGGCTTAGAGTCCTAAAGAAGGGTCGAAGTTACATTTTGACAAAATTGATGTTATTTGACCAATGTCATTAAAATTTGCCTATGTTACTTGTGCTGTATGGCCAGTTTATAAATGTAGAAGTTGCTAACATTATGCTCAATGGAATATTATAATATTATAATTAAAATATAGAAATGTTTCCATAAGAAAGTGTTCATTTTAAAATTTTAGTTTTTGGCCAATGTCAATCCAAAGTAGTTTTATTATTGTTTGTGGGTGACCAATGTCAAACTAAAACGTACATATTATTTAAAATGAGAGAGTCATACAATGAAATAAAAACAAATATAATATAATTTAAGATTGAATTCCTGAACATTGACAAAAATATGACATTGGCCCTTCTTGCACCAAGCCACATAATATTGGTGAATGTATACAACTGCCCTACAAAGTAGTAAATAATGTATACACACTGAACACACTAAATAAACGTATACAATTCACCAATATAATCATTATACCATACACAAGTATACATATTTATTTAAATAATTATAAGCAAGTTTATATTGGTAAGTGTAAGCGTAAGACTCACTTGGCTATTTCGTCTTGGTCTCGAACCTCCAATGTCACACGGTCGTGTCCCTTGTATATGTACTTGTAGATAAACATGACGCTCTTTATGGACGTGCAGATTTCGACGTTGATGTGTACTTGACCAGAAGGTAAGGGTTGTAAGGCACTACACACTCGTTACCGACCTCACGACCTCTCACAAGTACCACACGGCCGTCGTTCGGCCGGCGGTACTTTGGATAACCGCCGTCCGCAATGTACACAGTCTCCTCTGCGTACGCTTTTGGGAATTCTTTTGAACAACTGTTGTTCACCATACACGGACATTGCGGGTTGACTGTTCCACACGGTCCGTGGATCATGTGGGACTTCACGCAGTCGTGTAAGCGCCTGGCGGTTGCCGGGTCCGGCAAATAGGCGCAAACCACGTCGTCGACGTCCGCCGCCGTGCGGAACTTATAGACATATACACTATTAATATATTTATTTTTCATACATAATTTTATACATTCCCTTTCTTTTGTGTTTCTACAAAACATGTAGGTACTTACTAAATAGAGAAGAATTAAAGAGTCATAGATTA
>NW_021771826.1:24450-25904 GCF_005508785.2 Acyrthosiphon pisum | reverse complement strand
ATACAAAAGTAAAAAAATAAATTAAAGGTATTGGTAAAAGTATACAATGGTAAAAATGACACATGCATAAAATATTGTAATATATCGTAATAATTTCTAATGTTATACCAATAATAAAAATCTATCAATAGTATGACCACTAATGTAGACCACCTATAGAACTCTCTGTAGAAGTACATACTATATGGTCCAACCTACGTATATTAGACACTATTGATGGTAATTGATTGATGTGTAGTACTGTAGTACTATAGAATGTTTATTATACACAGCTTGAATACACATGGAATGTACTATATAAGTCTTAGACACTAATTATGAGGATTACTAATCAGTGGCGTATTTAGGAATTTGTCATGGGGAGGGCCAGATAATTTTCAGAATACAAAGCCGTGGGGGCTTCGCCCCCACCCCCCCCCAATTACACTTTATTACATAAATATAATATTTATAAGACAATTTACAATTTTTGAGTATTTAATTATTTATTTATTGTAATAAAACATGATTATAAAACAAAATCTAATTTTCTAGGGGTAAGTGCCATTTCATCAATAATTGCATCCACGTCGATAGGTATGTCCCGATGAATGGACATCAATGCCAGTCCATTTAGCCTATCCTAAATACAAAACAAATTACAAATATACTAATTTTATAACTTTTATAATAAATATTTCTTAAATACATTACTTCATTCATAGTTGATCTAAGATAACTTTTCAACCTTTTCAAGGTTGAAAATGATCTTTCTGGAGTGGCCGTAGATACTGGCAATGTACAAAATATTTTAATCAAAAAATGTATGTTTGGAAAATCTGTCTTCGAACATTTCATAAGTGCATCTAATCCAGTTTTGGTATTGACATCTCCGTTGCTTATTTTGACTTTCCATATTTTTAATTCTACAAAAGCATTATCCTTTTCTTAATTTCTTATTTAATTTCTTATTCAAACTTTGTTCAGCGTCTTCGTCGATAGACCTTTTCAGATTCAAAGTCTCGGCAGTCTCGCTAGGGGTCTCACTACTACAAGTGGACTCTGTAGACCGAATCGCAGTGAAAAAAGTTGTTATTTTAGGTGTGTTGTTCATTTTGAAAGATTAATAAAAAACAACACAGTGAAGTTTCGAATTCGAACGGTTTTGAAGATCATGTAATGCATAATCATAAATAAGAAAAACCGTCAGTCATCATTATTATCTACCGGCTACCGCTATCATTTAATTTGTTTTGATAAAAGCAGAGCGTTTGTTCAATAACCAAGAACTCGGTATTTTTCAACCATGTTTGGTACCAAACTGATAACGAAAAATCATGATAACAATTGAAAATGTTGATAATACTGACGCTTCGAAATTTTTTTACAAAATTGTTCATATCGACATATGTCATATCCTATGATATATGATTTGTTTTTATTAAACATATAAAAACACAAAAATTTACATGTAC
>NW_021771826.1:20168-22335 GCF_005508785.2 Acyrthosiphon pisum | reverse complement strand
TTGCCGTCGACGTTCGTGGGCAGCGACCGATACAACAAAATGTGTTATCAAGACGCTATTATCATGGTCCGTAGCAAAGGCAAACCCGACCTGTTCATAACGTTTACGTGCAATCCCAGGTGGCCGGAGATCACAGAAAACCTGGCGGCTCACAGCGTTGCCAATGACAGGCCTGAACTGGTGGCCAGTTATAAGTTATTATAAGTTATAAAAAATAGAAAAACAAAAACGCAATGTAAAAACTGTGAAAATTATATTTGTAAGGAACATACCAGAACGTATTGCCAGAAATGTTGCGAAGATGCACAACATTCATCAGATAATTCAGAATATTAATACAATTATTATATTTTTCATTTATTTATGTTATTATTATTTATTTCATTTATTCATTTAAATAACTCATACATACATAGTATATTGTATATAAATTTAAATCCAATTTGTACATTACTTTTTTAAAATTAGGTACCTAATTTATGTACAAGGAAATAACTTTCAGTTTCGATTTTTTTTTTTTATAAATAAAACCATAAGTTATTTAAGTTATATGAAAATTGATTTGTTTCAATAAAATTACTAAACATATACCTATGAAACAACGTTTTTTTATAATTATTTACTTGAAAATTATAACGCGGTCGAAAAGACCGCGGTGCGACTAACTACGCAATATACACTAGTGCGACTAACGCCGGGTTAAGGCATCAGCGTGGGCTATACCAAAGAGTTTATCGAGAGTCTTCTGCCAATTGTTCTCTTTTTCTTTTAACCCTTCGGATCGCTTTGTTTTATTTTCTTTATTTTTTTTAAATTTTTACGATTCATTAAATATAATTTCAATTTTATTTATAATATGTTTCTGAAGCCTTGTGGGTATTCTAGCCTTATTCAAAATCGTCATTATAGCAACAGCAGTAAACCGAGCAGAATCCTTAATATTCATCTTAATAATATTCTTATAGTAGAAAAATAAACTCATTACCTATTTTTTTGAAGGTAATTTAGTTTCAATTAAATGTTGTGACATCTGACCGATCAACCATACTTCAGTCGTTTGTATCGTCGAAACCGCTGTATTAATACTAGTTTCCATAGTATACGTATTTAATAAACTATAGTAACTGTGAGATTAACATTAAAAAAAACAAATTGAGCACAAAATAAATATAAAAAGCTACAACAATTTCGAACACTAAACACGAATACAATGACAATGTCAACTGATTATGAATTTTTGACCAAGACGCACGTAGTAAAATGTTTCTTGCCACCTTTATAAGTCTATAGAAATTATCGATTATACCTATTTTTCGCGAAATTGTAGCATTATTTTATCTGCTGGTAGCGACCTTTAAAACTTAATCATTAAACCTGAAACTTTTCCTATAGCTCATTTATATCATATAGAACAAATTGGCAAGGTGCCACAATTATATTTTAAAAGTTGAATTTTAAGCACCACCCTAATACCGCACCGTATCTAGTGATAAATATTTCAAACTTATTGGTGTTATCAAAACATTTTTATTCTTCAAAACAATGAACCTCCTATGTTAGCTGTATTAAAATTGTTATCTGATAAAGCTCCCATGTGCATATAGCGGAGGTTTGTCACACTGTTACTGCTATTTATGTTTTAATTGCATTCTATATAAATTTAAATTTCTAATTTTCGTGCAAGAAAACTGGTTGAAATGGTTGTCCCTGACATTGATAAAGTTACAACCATAAAGGAAATATGTGAGGAAGATTTAAAGCTTTTAGAATCAGTTAATAGCATTGATGAACATGATCATGAGCACTGGGCTGTTGATGAAAATGGAAAGGAAGTTGACCTGAATGTATATTATGATAATCCTATGCCAATAACAACCATAAATAATTTAAACAATTTTGATAATTATGATTTTATTATTACTGATAATATTGATACTTATGACAATATTGATGCTGAAACTGAAAAAAATGCTAATGTAGATGATCCTATAAATTAAATTAATAGCAATGTGGACTGTGATAATCTTAGTGAATATATGTCTGTGTAAATTCTATGAAAACTGGTAGAACAAGTAACGAAAAGGCTTCAATAAAAAGAGTTGCTGGAGACCCTTATATGGGTTCAAAAGTTAAGAATGGTAAATGCATACAGTCTTGTCCAAAGCCT
>NW_021771826.1:19672-20118 GCF_005508785.2 Acyrthosiphon pisum | reverse complement strand
ACTTAGGGGGTGAACTTGGAGTCTATCCAATGTATGATGTTCAAAAATCCGTTTGGGTAACGCCAAATGATAGACTCCAGTTCGCCCCCAGTTTGACCACAATAAGGGGTATCGAGGATGTGTTGGAGCAGTACCACAATCCTCGATATCCCAACTTCAATTTTCCAAAGCCTCAAAAAGTAAGTATTTTGGTTTGCCTCGCTTAAAACATAGAAACTACCTACATAATCTAATCAAATGTTTTTTTTAATAATGTTTTATAGTCAAGAAAACAGAGGAGGCTGCCAATTAATATTGAAGTAAGAATTTTATTATTTTAGTTAAATATTGTATTGAAAATTTCAAATTAAGCTATAATTTAATATTTTTATTTTTTCTAGTTACTCAACCAACAAGACAATCAATTGGCCATTGCCCCCCCCCCCCCCCTCCCCTGTTCCTTCCTC
>NW_021771826.1:12731-19572 GCF_005508785.2 Acyrthosiphon pisum | reverse complement strand
TTCCACCACCCTCCCTTTTAAATCCTCTCCTACCTCCCTTCCTATTCCTTCAATGTCCCATTCCTATCCTTCCACTGCTCCTGGCCATTCCTCTGTTTCTACTTCTCCTTTAAACTGGTCCTCTGATTCCCCTGATTCCCCTCTTTTTCAACCCATTTTCTCCTTGAATGACCTTCCTGTCCCTTCCTCCTCCTCTCCTGGCCCTTCCTCCTCCTCTCCTGGCCCTTCCACCTCCTCTCCTGGAGGATGCGAGAGAATAAGTACATTTCCCACAACGTGACGATGATAAACGTGACGAGACGACGAAAAGCGCAGAGAGCACAGCGTCAGACATATTCACGCTGATACCCCACCTCCCCCGCAACATCACAATGGCACTTGTTTTTTTTAATTACACTGTACGTTGTTCCTTTGTCACTGTGTTGTTTATGTTTGCCAACGCATCAACGCATTATGCCAACGTTTCAACGCATTTTTGCCAACGCATCAAAGCATTTTTGCAAACGCTTAGAAGCACTTTTGCCAACGCATTTACTTATTTTCGTGTCACGGAAATAACAATTCACAGTAGGACATTTCTAATTCTAACTGTACAACAATGTCTTCAAGCAATGACAGTGATGGATCAGCTGCACCACAAAGCCTAAAAAAAAATAGGCGTTCTCGTTACCGCCAAATTAAAGATGCTCTGAATAAAGTAAGTAGATTCACTTTATATTCATGATCTAATATTATAAGTGTGTCTTAATAACTTTTTATAGCCCGTCAAATACTGTCCACTATGCGATTTTTCATCAGATAGAAACATGTTACGCCATATCGAAAAACATGATAATTTGGTGAACAAACATTCAGCTAACGCTTTGAAAACAGTTCAGTCAACATTCTTAAAAAAAAGTATCAAATTGGTCAGGATGATATCAAAAATATTTTGGGTAATTTATGGTATTCAAGTGACGGAAGAAAAATAGCATATAGGTGAGTAATAATATTATTTTAAATTATTATTTTAAGTAGAAACCTAACCTAACTTGGATATTTATCCAGTTATGCATTTTAGAAAATGTGTAGTCATGGCTATTAAGGAGTTTGTTGCTAAACAAAATGGGCTACCGGTCACAGATGTGACTTGGCGCCACATAGCTATATATTTAGATGCACTTGACGGATTCTCAGAATTCGTCAAGTGCATCTATTTTGCGCTGTGTGGTGCCACTACGCCGAGTCATAAAGCTCAACTTACAGTAGTCGACTGGCTCCGGCGCCCGGTCACCATTGAACGGGTACGTAGATAATTTTTAAAAATTGATGTCCTCATAGTGGTTAATATTGTATTAAATAATCCGGTTTGTTTCTAGATTTTATTCAGTCCAGAGGCGGCGAATAACAAAAACTTAAAGGGTGAACTGGGAGTCTATCCATTATATGATCTTCAAAAATCCGTTTGGGTAACGCCAAATGATAGACTCCAGTTCGCCCCCAGTTTGACCACAATAAGGGGTATCGAGAATATGTTGGAGCAGTACCACAATCCTCGATATCCCAACTTCAATTTTCCAAAGCCTCAAAAAGTAAGTATTTTGGTTTGCCTCGCTTAAAACATAGAAACTACCTACATAATCTAATCAAATGTTTTTTTAATAATGTTTTATAGTCAAGAAAACAGAGGAGGCCGCCAATTAATATTGAAGTAAGAATTTTATTATTTTAGTTAAATATTGTATTGAAAATTTCAAATTAAGCTATAATTTAATATTTTTATTTTTTCTAGTTACTCAACCAACAAGACAATCAATTGGCCATTGCCCCCCCCCCCTCCCCTGTTCCTTCCTCTTCCACCACCCTCCCTTTTAAATCCTCTCCTACCTCCCTTCCTATTCCTTCAATGTCCCATTCCTATCCTTCCACTGCTCCTGGCCATTCCTCTGTTTCTACTTCTCCTTTAAACTGGTCCTCTGATTCCCCTGATTCCCCTGATTCCCCTCTTTTTCAACCCATTTTCTCCTTGAATGACCTTCCTGTCCCTTCCTCCTCCTCTCCTGTCCCTTCCTCCTCCTCTCCTGGCCCTTCCACCTCCTCTCCTGGAGGATGCGAGAGAATAAGTACATTTCCCACAACGTGACGATGATAAACGTGACGAGACGACGAAAAGCGCAGAGCGCACAGCGTCAGACATATTCACGCTGATACCCCACCTCCCCCGCAACATCACAATGGCACTTGTTTTTTTTAATTACACTGTACGTTGTTCCTTTGTCACTGTGTTGTTTATGTTTGCCAACGCATCAACGCATTATGCCAACGTTTCAACGCATTTTTGCCAACGCATCAAAGCATTTTTGCAAACGCTTAGAAGCACTTTTGCCAACGCATTTACTTATTTTCGTGTCACGGAAATAACAATTCACAGTAGGACATTTCTAATTCTAACTGTACAACAATGTCTTCAAGCAATGACAGTGATGGATCAGCTGCACCACAAAGCCTAAAAAAAAAATAGGCGTTCTCGTTACCGCCAAATTAAAGATGCTCTGAATAAAGTAAGTAGATTCACTTTATATTCATGATCTAATATTATAAGTGTGTCTTAATAACTTTTTATAGCCCGTCAAATACTGTCCACTATGCGATTTTTCATCAGATAGAAACATGTTACGCCATATCGAAAAACATGATAATTTGGTGAACAAACATTCAGCTAACGCTTTGAAAACAGTTCAGTCAACATTCTTAAAAAAAAGTATCAAATTGGTCAGGATGATATCAAAAATATTTTGGGTAATTTATGGTATTCAAGTGACGGAAGAAAAATAGCATATAGGTGAGTAATAATATTATTTTAAATTATTATTTTAAGTAGAAACCTAACCTAACTTGGATATGTTATTATATTTCCAGTTATGCATTTTAGAAAATGTGTTGGTTTGGTAGTAAAGGAGTTTGTCGCAAAAAAAAAACGGGCTGCCGGTCTCTGAAGTGACTTGGCGCCACATAGCTATATATTTAGATGCACTTGACGGATTCTCAGAACTCGTCAAGTGCATCTATTTTGCGCTGTGTGGTGCCACTACGCCGAGTCATAAAGCTCAACTTACAGTAGTCGACTGGCTCCGGCGCCCGGTCACCATTGAACGGGTACGTAGATAATTTTTAAAAATTGATGTCCTCATAGTGGTTAATATTGTATTAAATAATCCGGTTTGTTTCTAGATTTTATTCAGTCCAGAGGCGGCGAATAACAAAAACTTAGGGGGTGAACTTGGAGTCTATCCAATGTATGATGTTCAAAAATCCGTTTGGGTAACGCCAAATGATAGACTCCAGTTCGCCCCCAGTTTGACCACAAAAAGGGGTATCGAGGATGTGTTGGAGCAGTACCACAATCCTCGATATCCCAACTTCAATTTTCCAAAGCCTCAAAAAGTAAGTATTTTGGTTTGCCTCGCTTAAAACATAGAAACTACCTACATAATCTAATCAAATGTTTTTTTAATAATGTTTTATAGTCAAGAAAACAGAGGAGGCCGCCAATTAATATTGAAGTAAGAATTTTATTATTTTAGTTAAATATTGTATTGAAAATTTCAAATTAAGCTATAATTTAATATTTTTATTTTTTCTAGTTACTCAACCAACAAGACAATCAATTGGCCATTGGCCCCCCCCCCTCCCCTGTTCCTTCCTCTTCCACCACCCTCCCTTTTAAATCCTCTCCTACCTCCCTTCCTATTCCTTCAATGTCCCATTCCTATCCTTCCACTGCTCCTGGCCATTCCTCTGTTTCTACTTCTCCTTTAAACTGGTCCTCTGATTCCCCTGATTCCCCTGATTCCCCTCTTTTTCAACCCATTTTCTCCTTGAATGACCTTCCTGTCCCTTCCTCCTCCTCTCCTGGCCCTTCCACCTCCTCTCCTGGAGGATGCGAGAGAATAAGTACATTTCCCACAACGTGACGATGATAAACGTGACGAGACGACGAAAAGCGCAGAGCGCACAGCGTCAGACATATTCACGCTGATACCCCACCTCCCCCGCAACATCACAATGGCACTTGTTTTTTTTAATTACACTGTACGTTGTTCCTTTGTCACTGTGTTGTTTATGTTTGCCAACGCATCAACGCATTATGCCAACGTTTCAACGCATTTTTGCCAACGCATCAAAGCATTTTTGCAAACGCTTAGAAGCACTTTTGCCAACGCATTTACTTATTTTCGTGTCACGGAAATAACAATTCACAGTAGGACATTTCTAATTCTAACTGTACAACAATGTCTTCAAGCAATGACAGTGATGGATCAGCTGCACCACAAAGCCTAAAAAAAAATAGGCGTTCTCGTTACCGCCAAATTAAAGATGCTCTGAATAAAGTAAGTAGATTCACTTTATATTCATGATCTAATATTATAAGTGTGTCTTAATAACTTTTTATAGCCCGTCAAATACTGTCCACTATGCGATTTTTCATCAGATAGAAACATGTTACGCCATATCGAAAAACATGATAATTTGGTGAACAAACATTCAGCTAACGCTTTGAAAACAGTTCAGTCAACATTCTTAAAAAAAAGTATCAAATTGGTCAGGATGATATCAAAAATATTTTGGGTAATTTATGGTATTCAAGTGACGGAAGAAAAATAGCATATAGGTGAGTAATAATATTATTTTAAATTATTATTTTAAGTAGAAACCTAACCTAACTTGGATATTTATCCAGTTATGCATTTTAGAAAAGGTGTAGCCATGGCTATTAAGGAGTTTGTTGCTAAACAAAATGGGCTACCGGTCACAGATGTGACTTGGCGCCACATAGCTATATATTTAGATGCACTTGACGGATTCTCAGAATTCGTCAAGTGCATCTATTTTGCGCTGTGTGGTGCCACTACGCCGAGTCATAAAGCTCAACTTACAGTAGTCGACTGGCTCCGGCGCCCGGTCACCATTGAACGGGTACGTAGATAATTTTTAAAAATTGATGTCCTCATAGTGATTAATATTGTATTAAATAATCCGGTTTGTTTCTAGATTTTATTCAGTCCAGAGGCGGCGAATAACAAAAACTTAGGGGGTGAACTTGGAGTCTATCCAATGTATGATGTTCAAAAATCCGTTTGGGTAACGCCAAATGATAGACTCCAGTTCGCCCCCAGTTTGACCACAAAAAGGGGTATCGAGGATGTGTTGGAGCAGTACCACAATCCTCGATATCCCAACTTCAATTTTCCAAAGCCTCAAAAAGTAAGTATTTTGGTTTGCCTCGCTTAAAACATAGAAACTACCTACATAATCTAATCAAATGTTTTTTTAATAATGTTTTATAGTCAAGAAAACAGAGGAGGCCGCCAATTAATATTGAAGTAAGAATTTTATTATTTTAGTTAAATATTGTATTGAAAATTTCAAATTAAGCTATAATTTAATATTTTTATTTTTTCTAGTTACTCAACCAACAAGACAATCAATTGGCCATTGCCCCCCCCCCTCCCCTGTTCCTTCCTCTTCCACCACCCTCCCTTTTAAATCCTCTCCTACCTCCCTTCCTATTCCTTCAATGTCCCATTCCTATCCTTCCACTGCTCCTGGCCATTCCTCTGTTTCTACTTCTCCTTTAAACTGGTCCTCTGATTCCCCTGATTCCCCTGATTCCCCTCTTTTTCAACCCATTTTCTCCTTGAATGACCTTCCTGTCCCTTCCTCCTCCTCTCCTGGTTCTTCCACCTCCTCTCCTGGAGGATGCGAGAGAATAAGTACATTTCCCACAACGTGACGATGATAAACGTGACGAGACGACGAAAAGCGCAGAGCGCACAGCGTCAGACATATTCACGCTGATACCCCACCTCCCCCGCAACATCACAATGGCACTTGTTTTTTTTAATTACACTGTACGTTGTTCCTTTGTCACTGTGTTGTTTATGTTTGCCAACGCATCAACGCATTATGCCAACGTTTCAACGCATTTTTGCCAACGCATCAAAGCATTTTTGCAAACGCTTAGAAGCACTTTTGCCAACGCATTTACTTATTTTCGTGTCACGGAAATAACAATTCACAGTAGGACATTTCTAATTCTAACTGTACAACAATGTCTTCAAGCAATGACAGTGATGGATCAGCTGCACCACAAAGCCTAAAAAAAAATAGGCGTTCTCGTTACCGCCAAATTAAAGATGCTCTGAATAAAGTAAGTAGATTCACTTTATATTCATGATCTAATATTATAAGTGTGTCTTAATAACTTTTTATAGCCCGTCAAATACTGTCCACTATGCGATTTTTCATCAGATAGAAACATGTTACGCCATATCGAAAAACATGATAATTTGGTGAACAAACATTCAGCTAACGCTTTGAAAACAGTTCAGTCAACATTCTTAAAAAAAAGTATCAAATTGGTCAGGATGATATCAAAAATATTTTGGGTAATTTATGGTATTCAAGTGACGGAAGAAAAATAGCATATAGGTGAGTAATAATATTATTTTAAATTATTATTTTAAGTAGAAACCTAACCTAACTTGGATATGTTATTATATTTCCAGTTATGCATTTTAGAAAATGTGTAGCCATGGCGATTAAGGAGTTTGTTGCTAAACAAAATGGGCTACTGGTCACAGATGTGACTTGGCGCCACATAGCTATATATTTAGATGCACTTGACGGATTCTCAGAACTCGTCAAGTGCATCTATTTTGCGCTGTGTGGTGCCACTTCGCCAAGTCATAAGGCAAGTCTAACAGTTGTTGAGTGGCTTCGGCGACCGGTCACTATTGAACGAGTACGTAGATAATTTTTAAAAATTGATGTCCTCATAGTGGTTAATATTGTATTAAAT
>NW_021771826.1:0-2022 GCF_005508785.2 Acyrthosiphon pisum | reverse complement strand
AAAAATTTCATCAAAATCAGTTAAGTGGTTTAGGAGTCCATTGAGGACAAACATTGTGACACGAGATTTATATATATTAAGATAAGTATATCAATAATATCATGAATAGGAAAATGCATAAAACTTAACCGTTACAGATTGTAAATACAATGTCAACTATAATAATGATACAAATAGATACATAGATACATAGATTATAATATTATTAAAATAGCAAACCCATTTTATGATATTAATTATTATGATAATAATTGGCTGTTAAATACTAACAAAACATATAAAAAGGTTAAATAATTTAAACTAACGTTACAAAGTTACATAATATTATTTAAACGCTTTTTTACATATTTCCATTACATTGGCCATGTATTTCGAAGTAGGTACAAATAAAAATATAGTGTAAATTGTAAATAATATATTGTAAATATTAATTTTAAAATCCTAAAAAACTGTTTGACATTAGTTACGAATACACCTTTGAGTATTCGCATCCAGAGAAACCTCGTGGAGGTTGTCAAACTTTCTCTCCGCGTCACCTAGACTTGAACTTCTAACGTGACGCTAGACTTGATCATTGAGTGTCATCTAGACTTGATCATCGAGCGTCACCAAGACTTGATAATCTAGCGTCAGCTAGACTTGATCATTTAGCGTCATCTAGACTTGAACATCTAGCATGACGGTAGACTTGATCATTGAGCGTCACCTAGACTTGATAATCTAGCGTCACCTAGACTTACACTTACCATTGTCAACACATAATGCATTACAGAACTTCCCTGTACACAATGTTCTTGGTGACGAATCGCACGCTGTCATCGGCGTACATGCCGACTCTCATGGACTGTGCGTTTCTCACCCTCGAAAACGCTACGTACAGCTGCCCGTGAGTGAACGGGGGCGACGTCAGTAGCAAACCTACCCTGTCGAACGTCTGACCCTGCGACTTGTTGATGGTCATGGCGAACGACAACCTCACCGGGAATTGAAGGCGCCGCAGTAGGATGGGCAGGACGATGTCTTCGTCCTGTGGGTCACTGCCCAAAATTTTCGCCTTGAAATTGTGAGTCCGCAGATCGGTTACCACCAACCTCGTATCGTTATACAGTCGTCTCCTCGGATCGAGATTTCTGAGCAATATCACGATGCACCCCACCTCCAACTTCAGCCGGAACGGCGGCAGGCCGTCCGGTACCAAAGCGTTGAGGAACTCTGTGGGGAAATTGGCCACTTCGTCGGCCTCGTCCGCCATCATGGTGTCGACGCCGGTGTAGGTCATCTCTCGACCGTCGACGCGCTCCAGCACGCCCCCATTGACATCTCTGCACTCTTCGTTGGTGGGACACACGATGACTCTCCGAGCAAATTCATCGACATTCGCTACGGATACACGAAGTCGATTAAATCAGCGACGTCGCATACCATTTGCCGCGGGATTTGCACGGTGTCCCGAACGCCGTCGACCGCGGGTAGTTGGCCGTTGCTGAGCTGAAGCAACCAAGACGCAAAGTCCTTAAGTCTTGAAAGGACTGAGGGCCTCTTCGGTTCAGAAGTAGCAATCTTAAGTGGAAACGGTTCCGGTCCAGTGGGTTCACCATGTACATCCGAGCCAGTGTAACGTTTGCCATCCGAATCAGCCGCGGACACCATTGTTTGATATTGCCGAGATTTCTTTCTGGCCGTGGAATGTGCCAGGTATAATGCGTCGGTATGTCGTGGTACAAGTATTGTCGAGCATCCACGTTGGTCGCGTTGAGCGCGAAGAACTGCGTGAGTTTCGTGTGGCGTACAGCTTGGTTCTGTAGCCTTTCTTCTTCTTGGCCGGGCGCAAAGTACACGTTCTGACGACCCTCCAGGTGAACAGGAAGCCTGACGACCACGTGACTTTTGCCGTGTAAGTGGTACGAAAACAATCGTCAGACGGCTTCTGGCGGGTTGACGTATCTCGAGTTGACGTAACTATAATGGAATATTGAAAAGATATATTGACTGGCTCAATATAAGATGATACCGTTTGGTGTT
>NW_021771825.1:8120-9289 GCF_005508785.2 Acyrthosiphon pisum | reverse complement strand
AATATTAATTCAGTATTTTATGATGTGTTAATATATTCTATAATAGGTACTATGATTAATAATATGTGTTATGTATTTACAGGTAGAAAATTATTAATACAATAATTATATTTGATTTTGATTTCACAAATTAACGGTTAAGTTAAATAAACAGTTTAAATCTTAATTAATTGGTGTTTGTATCAATTCATTTTTCAACTACTATCTATTCAACGTAAACGTACAATTTAAGATGTGTACAGTAATCAACCTACTATAATACCTACTATAATATTATGTAAGTTGTGTATCAAATAAAAATAAAGTTGAATAAAAAAATAAATATGTCTATCACATAATTTTCAAATTTCAATTTCATAAAAATTAGATGAATAATAAAACATGAAATAATATTAACTTAAATTTAAAATATTAATTCAGTATTTTATGATGTGTTAATATATTTATAATAGGTACTATGATTAATAATATGTGTTATGTATTTACAGGTAGAAAATTATTAATACAATAATTATATTTGATTTTGATTTCACAAATTAACAGTCAAGTTAAATAAACAGTTTAATTCTTAACCAATTTGTGTTTGTACTAATTAATTTTTCAACTGTTAACAAATCAATAATATTAACTTAAATTAAAAATATTAATTCAGTATTTTATGTTGTGTTAATAATAAATTTATAAGAGGTACTATGATTAATAATATGTATTATGTATTTACAGGTAAAAAAATTATGAATAAAATAATTATATTTTATTTTGATTTCACAAATTAACAGTCAAGTTAAATAAACAGTTTAATTCTTAACCAATTTGTGTTTGTACTAATTAATTTTTCAACTGTTAACAAATCAATGTCAACATACATTGGAAATTCAAGATTTTATAAGTTATTAAGTGGTTAATACCTATTAGTACTATAACATGTAAGTATTGAACCAAATACAATTATTGTTGATTAAAAATAAATATGTCTAACAAATCATTTTCAAATTTCAGTGAAAAAAAAAATGTTTCTGTTTTTTATATACTATATTAAATAGATGAAAATAATATTAATGTTGTAAATAAATGTTTTATATTTGCACGGAAAAACTGAAAGATAAAATAATTATATTTTTGATTTTTGAATACTTGATACTATAATATAAAATATAAAAAATAAAATG
>NW_021771825.1:4819-6095 GCF_005508785.2 Acyrthosiphon pisum | reverse complement strand
TAACCGATTGTTTAGTTCTGTTAACCGACACTGAAGATCTACTTTCCATTCACTTGAATAGTTTTGGAATCTATTATGCTCATCTAACAATTCATTTTTTTAAATTAAATGTTTCTTAATGCTATTATTAATATTTGCAAACACTTTTCTAAATGCTTTCCGTTTCTCGATACAATAACGTTTATTTGCACCCACCTGCTGTTCTACCGTTAGAATTCGGCTTTTAATTATGTTTATTTCTGTGTTCATGATTCTGAAAGTTATATAGAATTTCAAAACTAACTGTTAATACTATTAACTTTAAATTTAACATTGTTTATACACTCATTCTGTTAGAAAATTGGTACGTTTTTTTTTTTTTAATCTAAACCACTTTTCCTAACATTTTTTATACACTTAACGATTATCAAACATAGTCAGTATTAGCCTTCAACAGATAAACTATATACACAAGGATGGTATAGGTTATAATTTATTACAATATCATTCGATATATAATTATAAGATAAAATAATAAATAAATAACAAAATAATTTATTAATACGCAATTTTATTTTTGAAAAATATTAACTATAAAAATAGAAAAACTGAAAAAATAATAGAAAATCTAGAAAAAATATTAACTATAATATATCAATTATATATACATGTTATATATTATCTAAATGTTCATATAAATCACTGAGTCCTCTTTGTGTACTTTTTTCACAAAGAAACTCAATGTGTAATGAAGTTTTATAATTATTTAATATTTTTTGTTTTTCTTCTATTAATTTTTCTTTAGTTGTTTTTAAATTAGCTTTCGCTATTTTAATGTTAATATTTTTCAGATTTTTTCTGAAATTGGATTTGACAATTCTCATCCCTTCATCATTTTCCCTTCGTTGAGCCAAGATAGCGTTGATTTTTTCTGATATTAATGATGGGTCCATTTTTTTTTATTCTAGAAAAAAATGCATATAAATCGTAAACCATCTACTAGTTATAAAATAATATATATTAATGTTAAAATTCATTATTTTATTTTAAATTTAACTTTTTATATAAGAAAATATTAAGTGTTAATCATAATTTATTGACATTTCTTAAGGACTACAGTTCTCCTTAGAAAAAATATTGATCAGTTATCTCTTTTTTTACAAGAAATTTCCATGTTATGACCACTCTTTCCGCTAATTTCCCTACGACTCCGCCTCTGCTTCTTAATTTGTTGACTACTCGACCAATTCCAGTGGCTGTTAAAAGTTCCATAGTCATCGGAAGTTTCAAAAGTTTG
>NW_021771825.1:1186-2509 GCF_005508785.2 Acyrthosiphon pisum | reverse complement strand
TATGAATGTTATATTGCTTAGTTCTTTAATGTTTTTTTTTTTTATTCAGCTTTGAATTATATAATTAGTAATTATTATAATATCATATATACGTATATCCAATGTTGATAAAAATCGTTTTAATTATAGATTTATATATTATATATTTTATACTAATGTATTCAGGTAAATTACAGATAATGAATTTTTGGTATACATATGATTATTGTTGTGAACAAATTCAATATTATGAAGAACAGATTGTGACATTAACGAAGATGATGGATGAAAATAAAATTAAAGAAAGATACGAATATAAAGATCTTAAAAAAAAATTAGAAATCTCAAATATAATATTTATATAAGTAGAACAAACTCTAAACCAAATTTTTCTTATATAAAAGAGTTAAATGCAAAATTAATTTTATTAAGAGAAAAAAAAATAGATATATGTCGAAAATATAGCGATTTATATGTTACAAATTTTCGTAGACGAGAGCACTGTTTTGATAAAAGGTTAGATTTTATTACAACAGCAGAATCTAAGCGCGAAAGGTTTAGATCAGGTTAAATAATGTTTTTTTTTAAATTATGAATAATTAGTAAATATATTATAAGTTTATATTTATATACAAAGGTAATCAATGTAAATTTTTTTTTATAGTTTATAATATAGTATTGTTTTAGATTCTGAGTGGAACGATGAATGTATTGATTTTACAATGATGTGTGTTTTTTTATTTTTTTATTTTTTTTGTGTCTGTGTACACGATAAGTAGTCGAAATAATGCTACGATTTTCAACTTCAGTATCTTGTTCGATCAGAAAGTGAATATCGTTGGTGCATTGAGGAGGTCAAAATTTCCCAGTGGTTTTCAAAAGCGCCGGGAAAAACAAAAGAAAAATTAAGGAAAAACGGGAATTTTTACGGAAAATCGATTTTTCACAAAATTGAATTTGGTTTTTGGTGTAACTTTAAAAAAAATTACCGTAGATACATGAAATTTTGACTGAATGTTTATCTTAGCATCTTCTATACACCATAACATTTTCAAAATATTTTGATGTATTTTGAGCTCTTTACGGACATTTTTATTTTCCATTTTTTTTTAGTTTTTTTTCTAAAAATATCAATAAAATTTTATTTGTTGGATAAAAAAAGCTTGAAAAATTTAATAGAAAGGCTCCTAGTATATTGTTTCAAAGGCAGATAAAAAATATTAAAAAATCATTAGTCACAATTTTTTTTTTTAACCATTTAAAGTTCAAAAAGTGGATGTCGCTCTGCTGTACAGCAGGTTACAAGTGGGACACTGTATAATGGATAGAATTCAATTTGAATTC
>NW_021771825.1:0-1136 GCF_005508785.2 Acyrthosiphon pisum | reverse complement strand
CCTCCTCTAAGAGGATTCACTATATTAATTCTCAATTGTAATACGTCTATAGTCTTAAGGGACCACCCAGATCCTTTCGCTAAAAACTGGTCTTGTTCGGATAATAATTTATTAAACATTCCATTTAGTAATTTATTGAAATCGGATGAATTACATGCAAGTGTATTAGAAGTTTTGAAAGCTATGTCTCGAACTTCTTGAGTAAGACGTATTCGTTCGTATACACTATCCACATGTAAATTAAATTTTATAGATGATTGTAAACATGATTGTTTTAACTTTAAAATTAACATATCTCTAACATGGTTAAAAAAAAGCGTATAGTCTATAAAATCTAAAGTATTCTTAATCAAAAATGTTTTTGAACATTTCTTAAATCTCTCAACTTCAATTAAACCTTCTTCAGAAGCTGACATTCGCTGGCGTTTTGTAACTGTTTTTCTTTTCATTATGAAACTGAAAAAATAGATTAAATAAAAAAAAACATAGGTATAAGCAATCATAATATTGTGTAATTTATTATAACATCAACTTCTTTTTTTTTTTTTAAAAAAATCTTATGCAAGCAATTTAGAATATTTTTTTTCTAAAATATAATAATATTATTAATTCTAAATTATTACAAAGAAAAAAAGAATTGGTTAATATAATCAAACAATTATTCAGATTCTAATTCTCTTAACCGATTGTTTAGTTCTGTTAACCGACACTGAAGATCTACTTTCCATTCACTTGAATAGTTTTGGAATCTATTATGCTCATCTAACAATTCATTTTTTTTAAATTAAATGTTTCTTAATGCTATTATTAATATTTGCAAACACTTTTCTAAATGCTTTCCGTTTCTCGATACAATAACGTTTATTTGCACCCACCTGCTGTTCTACCGTTAGAATTCGGCTTTTAATTATGTTTATTTCTGTGTTCATGATTCTGAAAGTTATATAGAATTTCAAAACTAACTGTTAATACTATTAACTTTAAATTTAACATTGTTTATACACTCATTCTGTTAGAAAATTGGTACGTTTTTTTTTTTTTAATCTAAACCACTTTTCCTAACATTTTTTATACACTTAACGATTATCAAACATAGTCAGTATTAGCCTTCAACAGATAAACTATATACACAAGGA
>NW_021771824.1:0-1028 GCF_005508785.2 Acyrthosiphon pisum | reverse complement strand
AAAAAAAGCCACGGAAAAAAACAAAAAAATAAATAGATAAATAAAAAAAATAACTATTTAGTATGGTAGTACCCACGAACTATCATATGATAGTGGTGTAATTACCATAAAATTTTTAAGACGTAGGACTCGAGGTTAAGAGTAGCACAGTAATGAACGAATCATACGGTTATGGTACATAATTTTATAAAATCAAAATATTATATTATTTATTAACATACATAATTTATAATAACTCAACAACATCTAAAATAGGTAATACAGTAGGTACAAGACATAACAGTCCACACAAAAGTGTGATTTACATCGTCGCAACATTTTGTATTATTAAAAAAACGTTTAAACTATTGATTTAAATATTATCATTGGCACAATTTTCTTACGATTTTTGTTCCACCCCCCCTCGAGCAATGTTGTTAAAAATACTTTTCAAAAGTATTTCAAATAGGTATTAAAATACTTCAGCTAAAAAGTATTAAAATATTTATTTAAATACCTTTACTAATAAGTATTTAAATACAAATACAAATATATTCAAAAAGTATTTCAAATACTTCTAAATACATTTTTTTTTAGCTTTGTTGTTTTCAGGTTCTTAATTCTTAAGACTAATTATTTGTTTCATGTAATAATGTGTATTGAATATGGTCAGGACCCACGACAAGATTAGTTTAGTGAGTAGTGACTAACGTATAACGATTAACGAATAACGAGTGTGGGATACTGGGTCACGGGGTGTCGTCGTCCTACGGTACTATAAAATATAAATAGCCAAATATAAGGTATACCGTATTGGCGATTGAAATTGATAAGATGTAACGGGGACGCTGTGTATCATTTATACCGGGTGATTCTTTTATCATAGAACACTCATTATTTCAGAAAGTGTACATTTTTTTACATAGTTTCAAGTCCCTTATAAAACAATATTTTTCTTAAAAAATTATATTTTTAAATATTTTTTATCCTTATAATTTTTTAAGTTTTTTAACTTTTTGAATGACAACATTGGGTTTTAATTTTATATT
>NW_021771823.1:0-1178 GCF_005508785.2 Acyrthosiphon pisum | reverse complement strand
TACCAAAAAATCTAAAAAATACATTTACGCAGTTTATTTTTATAGTCATTTTAAGTACAAATTTGGACGAAATTACATATTAAAAACCTAGGATAACTATTTTAGTTATTTTGTCTGTTGTATTGTATAATATTATTCGTGGGTACTTGAAACTTCTAAAGTATACTATTATATATCTATGATAGTACCACGGTTTTTTGTTGATGTATAACGCGTTATAAGTACCTAATAAATATTATGATATGATTAATTTGGAATTTATTATAGGTACCTAATATAATATTATGCCTTATACCTAGACTAACATACCGTCTCCGCTCAGAATCGTTTTTCTTATACAATGATATTATATCATTGAATTCAAATTTAATACCATCCATTATACAGTGACCCACTTGTAACCTACTGTACAGCAGAGCGAAATCCACTTACCCACCTTTTTTTGACTGATGTACCAGCCACTAGGGGGTATCACCAATCACCATAAATCTAGAGTGCCTTGATGGACAAGTCTATTATCAAGTCTCTCTACATGAATCTAGGAAAAAAACGACAAGTTAAAACGTCAAAATGTCAAATGTATTTTACTTAAAAATCCCAAATATTAGTTACAGGAGTACGGGGCACGGCTTAAAACATTAAAATATAATGAGGCCCATCTTAATCTTAAATGATGCTTAAATACTAGGTACCTAGTAGAAATATTTTAATTATTAATTATTATGAAATTAATACCTATCGGCTATGATTGTTATGAAAATTAATATTATATAATAATAATTTAAAACAAACTGATGTACCTATATCACAGTATAGACGAAATTTCATATTTTCATCTATTCTGTACTTGTATTGCATGATAAATTACATAATTTATAATTTTCCATTTGTATGATTTATACGAGTATTAAAATTTAAATAATATTGTAGTCCTCGTAGGATGATTCTTATCGCCATAACGCTACTCGCGATCACGATCATAGAATTTTCATGGAATATGTTAAAAAAAAAATGACAACGTGTGGTCATGGCGTCGTGCACAGACACCGCCGCACTGTTGATTGTTGTGAATTACCTGAATGTGATATTGTGAAATAGTGAACTTGTGAGGTTAGTGGGAGCCGTAAAAACGTTAAAATAAATAATAATTATCATTTTTTATATACCATTGGGCCGAA
>NW_021771821.1:0-2807 GCF_005508785.2 Acyrthosiphon pisum | reverse complement strand
TCCCGTCTATGTACTCATACTTGTACTATACAACTATAATATATTATTATGCAATATTATGTAACTAATTGATTGCCAACAAGCAAAAGTACCTACCTACCTATATTATAATCTTACCTATACAATAAATATTCTACTTTTTACAGGATCCTAAAGTCTTAGCACAATGGGTTAAAGCAATTCCACGATCAGATCGAGATTTGAGATCAGGGATAGACCGTGTGTGTGAAAAGCATTTTGCTGAAACCAGTCTGATAAAATATTTTGAAAATGTAATGGCAGATGGTTCAATCCAAAAAATTGAAAGGGATAGAATTTGTTTAAAAGAAAATGCAGTACCGTCATTGTTTCCAGATCTACCACATTACTTATCTTCTATAAAAAAAATACGAAAACCCCAAGTTCGACATTTGAATACAAAATCTAATAATGCTGAAACTCCTAACCTCAATAGTTCATTTAATACTACAATTATCGAATATGATATATTTTACAATATTGTGAATCAATTGAAAAGTACCATATTACCTGATGCCACATTTATTTCCATGGTAAAAGATGATTTGGTTATTGGATGGTTTAATAATGACAAGGATACAGTGTTCAAAAAAATTATCATTTATAAAGATAATCTTAACATACAAGTAGGTGTAATGTCAGATTGCCCTGATGTCATGGATCTTTTTTCTTCTTATTATGATCATGATTATACTGGTTTAACTGTGACAAATGATCCCGTGTTAGCATATATTGGAGGGTATGTAGCTAGGAAAGCAACACGATTTACAAAGTGTATAAATTGCCTCTCATCTCTGAAATCAGAAATATCTCATTCAAGAGATGTTTTCATTGATAAATTATCTCATGGACATCTAATAAAACCATCGGAAAAATTATTTAAATTAATAAGTACTATGGAGGCTGCGACGCTTTATGTTTTAAATGAAGAAGGACTTAGCAGTGAAGTACTATTTAGCATTTGTTCTAAACTTGAACAGATAGAGTCACTACAACTTATTGGATGTGATCTCCATGCAGATGGCTTAACATCTTCTATAGTTAACTTCTTTCTTATAACAAGGGTACATTTTGTTTGTTCTCGATCCAATTCTATAGACAATGCAAAGAAAGAAAAATCAAAACTTCATAGAAAGTCTGCAAAGTTAGTTTAAGGCTTAAGCACCTAATGCTAAGCCATATTTACATTATTTTATTACCTACTTACACAATTTTGTTTTTTATAGTTCAAATAATCAATAATATACAACATTTATATTTAAATTTTTATTATTTTTATTGAAACTGATCTGCTCTTTAAATTGTGTTGTATAATATTTGGTCATAAGTTTTATAATTTAGGATAAAATGACTAAAGACCACAAAAGTTCCTATGCTTCTAATGTTACAGTAGTATGACTGGCGTTCTGCAGCGCGCTCTAACGGATGCTACATATCTAGTCCCCCTTTTATCTGTATAGATCGGTGTCCTTACTCTAATGTTCATGAATATACCTATCGGGCGCATGATAGTGAATTGACTGTAAAATTAATAACATACTACATATTATGAGAAATTGTTAGTATAAATGTATGTATATTTTTAGGCTCCATTTCATCAGGAACCATTACCACCAAGGAATGTTGTTGGTGAAACCGTTGCACTCGAGACAGATAATGTAGAAGTTAGAGTTAATACTGATGACTCTGGTGTTGAAAGTCTAAGTCACTACTTCCGTTCTATCGATCTACTTAATTCTGCCTCTATGGACCAACCATCTGCATCTTCTGGAATTCGGGGTTCATTAAATCGACCAATCAACAGGTAAGAATATTATTGTTTATAAATTATAGGTAAATTTTATAAAGGTGTATAATTTTATTTTTTTGTTTAATTTGATTGATATAATTTATTTAAGGAGACGAAGAACATCTAGTTCTGAATCTGCATATGTTGGTTTACCTCGAATATCATTTCAACCTCAAGTAAGAAGAGGCAATCCTAATTGATCAGATGACAAGAAACTACAATAATTGCTACTCAAGGTTCTCAAACAGCTCATATAAAATCTCAAGATATTAATAACAAAATGAAAAAAAAACCAAAAATAAATATCAATAATTTTATTTTATATTATCTTATTGAACAATGTACCTATGTATATTATATATATGTGTGTGTTGATGTTTTAACACACAAAGAAATGTATGATAGTCTTAATGTGTCATATTAAATAAAGATAGCATCAAGTAAAATAATAAAATAATATTTTTGTTTTTCAAATATATTTTATATTTTTATTATCACTTGGTTTTTTTACTTTAAAAGAATAAAAAATAAGAATTCTGTGTAAAACCACATTGACATGATATTTTTTTTTACATTACAAACTGTACGAAAATTCGAATTTCATCGTGCCTTCACGGTACGGCAACAGTACGGCCCTCATGTAGTGATTGACCATAAAAAAAAGGTACTGTAAATAATATTGTGGAAGAAATTCCACAAACATATTATTATGTGTTAGGTAATTAGGTTAATATTCGTTATATTATTCCCGCTCGCAAGTCACTATTATATAAAAAAAACATGTACGATCCTAAACATCGAAATAAAAACCGAATTAGTGTTATTATTCATCATACGTTTTGCACATACGGATACGACACACCTATCTATCTAAATCTGAATAATATAAACTATGTATACATAAATATATATATATACCAGTATACCCATACTTTTTGCAATATGATAATACTATATATATTGTGATCTCGTATAACCCACACACACACACACATGTAGT
>NW_021771820.1:0-1037 GCF_005508785.2 Acyrthosiphon pisum | reverse complement strand
TAAGACTCAAAATAATAATATTAATAACAGTATATAGTATATAGAATTTATAGTTGATCTTTGACATTTTCAATAAACTAATTCAATAACTAGACATTTAAAATAAATTATTTATGTTAATCATCTTGTATATTTTTGTCAGAAATTCTTTTTACTCTATTGCGTTCAATAAGTATTTTTTTCACGTGTTCAAACATTGAAATTAAAATAAAAATACTTGCAAAGACCATAATTGTCAATAAATTATATGAATTTTGTCGTTCTGCATATTCATCGTTCATTTTGTTTCTTGTATGTTTTTGTCGAGTTTCATGGTGTCGCCTAAATACATTTGTATAATGAGCCTTAGACCACTGTTCAAAATTATAGTCTCTGCTACGGACATTGGTTTTATAAATATCATTTTTTGTATACATTGTTTCAAAAGGTTGTTGTTTAGTAGTAAATTGAGAAGAATTTTGATTTAAGTTAGCTCCACTATCATATAATTTTCTTTGACGGACATTTCCCAAGATTTCATATGCTGAAGTTATATCACGGAAAATTTTTGCAGCTTCTTCACTTCCTTTATTTTTATCTGGATGATATATCATTGATAGTCGATAATACGCATCTTTTATTTCTTTATGTGTGGCAGTTTTAGAGATATTCAGCGCTTCATAATGGCTTTTGTAAGCTACACAAATAATTGTATTTACACTAAAACCATTAAATAATCTCTTATAATTGTTTCCACATAATATTACAATTTACAGCTATAAAAAAAAATAATAATGCATGTAAAAAATTATAACAATTAATAACTAGATTATATATATATTATAAATTATAATAAATACAACACTAAAAAAAAACTAATGTATCTAAAAGTATAAATAAACAAGTGTTATTTTAAAGGTTTTGCATATTTTGAGAACTTACTATAACATTTTGTAATTTATTTATTGTTGTGTTACTTCAGAGTTCAGGGTTCAGAGTTAAAATTTAAGCAAATAATTGTATTATTTTACATTTTTAAAATTTACTCAATTCAGTAG
>NW_021771819.1:0-889 GCF_005508785.2 Acyrthosiphon pisum | reverse complement strand
TATATGTACGCAACCTATAGACTAGGGATGTGTTAACTGATAAACTATTAGTAATTCGCAGAAGAGATGACTTTCTGCACAAACAACACAGATAATCAATTAGCTGTCAGCACATTATAACGAAATACTCAGATTAGATAGGAATATTGCAAATGCGTAGGTTGAGTCGATGGTCACACGGACCACATCCGGTAGAGACAAGATAGCGAACCGATAGGCAGGGGGAGCAGGGACCCGAATATAAAAGGGAGCCTGAAACAGCCTGTATTCAGACGTGTCTACTCCAGAGCACAACAAGCACCTTCACGTCACTCTGTGTAGTAACTTGTCATTTGGACTAAATTACTGAAGAACGTTTAAATAAACTACAAAGTATCTTTCATCTGTGTACATTTATTTATAAACTATCCTGTCAACATCTTCATCATCAACACGAGCGGTCTCGCTTCCTGCAAAATCATAATATACTCGTAGTTAACGGCTATCAGAATATAACTCTGACCAGCTCCAACAACGAGAATATTACACTGGCGCAGTCGAGTACGGAACTTTCAAGGAGTTAGAAGCGAGTCAAGCAGTCAACGCGGCGGATTTCGACTTCTGGGGTCGAGGCGAGCAGTCAATTCAACGTCAGAGGTCCAGTTCCGGTGCAGCGGCTACTATCAACGTTTCAACTCCACGGAGGCAGCTCACACGAGTCACAGTCGAGGACCGATCACCCTTGACAACTCCGGAGAGAAAGAACAAGTCAGGCAAGCAGAGACAGACAAATAGACAGAATGGCCCAAGCAGTTGGAGCAACAGTATTGTGAGTTGACTAATTAAGTTGAATATAAAGATATTATATATAAGATTAGAGCTTTAGAGTGCACGTCTCCACGTTGGTTTT
>NW_021771818.1:0-1341 GCF_005508785.2 Acyrthosiphon pisum | reverse complement strand
AAAAAAAAATTGTGACTACGATTTTGGATTTTTTTTTTATCACTGTGAGAACAACTTATAAGAAACTTGTATTAAATTTTCAAAGTTTTCTATCCAACCAAAAATTTTTTATCGTTATTTTAAAAAAAAAATACTTAGAAAAATTGAAAATTTCATTTGTCTATAAATAGCTCAAAAAAAGTCGAAACACTTTGAAAATTTAACCCTGTATAGACAACGCTAATATAAACATCTGTTGCAAATTTCAAGTGCTTACAATAATTATTTTTTGAGTTACAGTAAAATTAAGTTTTCGTTTTTGTCAAAAATTGGTTTTGCGTAAAAATTCGCGTTTTTCCGTTATTTTTTTAAGGTTTTTCCTGCCGCTTTTGAAAAGTATTGGGAAATTTTCACTTTTGACCCCCCAAAGTACCAACTAGATTCACTTTCCTTTCAGAAAAGGTACAACTTTTCAAAATCGAAGCATTTTTACTGCTCCAAAAGTTGTCGTCAGACACAAAAAAAAAAAAAAAAACAAAAAAAAAAACACACATCATTGTAAAATCAATACATTCATCACTTCGTTCAGAATCTAAAATAATTACGTTCAAATATATATATATATATCACGTCTTGTTATTAAATTATTTTTAAACAATCGTGTAAGGTGTTTAAAAAGAGTGATTTAAAAGAGAGTTGCAGTATTTAAAGTCAGAAGTATATATAGTAGTAGTAGACAAAAAATATGTGAAACATTTTATTGATTTTTTTTTTAATTTCTTACCAAATGAAAATTTATTTATCTTAATTTATAGAAAAAATAAATCGAAAATTTAAAATATCTACTATGAAATTAGTTGAAATGTATACCAATAGAAGATGCTAATAAAAAGTTTTTCCCAAATATTCGTTCTTTCTAACTATTAACTATTAAGAAAATAACTTTTAATGTCACAGAATTGTCACCCTTCAAAGGTAGGTACCAACTAGATCCAATTTACATTCAGAAATCACCACCAAGAAGAACAAAGCATTTAATCTACCATGAAACGCTGTGTACCTATTAAACACACAAAAAACACACATAATTTTAAAATCTCAAAACGCATAACCGCTATGAGTAGAATCTAAAAGACTTTACCTATAAAATTATAAAACGGGTACAACAATATATAATTATGCAGATTGCAGATCGATAAATAAATCATCGTTACAATATTATAATACAATAATTATACTTTATAGTATACCTTTGCGTTATAACGTAAGTACAGATTGGTACCTATTACCTATATCAATAACTATCTGAGTCCGATCACTTCGTAATGCCCGTAAAAAATTGCGATTGTCAACTTATTTTGG
>NW_021771817.1:0-802 GCF_005508785.2 Acyrthosiphon pisum | reverse complement strand
TTTAATACTATGGCTCGATTATGTGGTCAAATATTAAATATTAATATTAATATACTATGTAGTAGATACTTGATATTAGATTACTGTTTTTAGGTGAGTCACATTTGGTTAGGTTAAAATACTGCTGCAGATTCTAAATAATACATTATTTATAAAGACTGGTGATTAAAATTGTATAATGATATGACTGTATATTATTTGATATATAGGTTTAATTATGAGAGTATTATATGAAATAAAATATTTAATAAATAATAAATTTGATACATTTTATTATTTTACATGGGTTGGATTATATGGAACGGTTATTTTATACTTGAATATAACTAACCTACATGTATACTATGTAGTACCTAATTATTACAGTTTTAAGGTGAGTTAATTGATTGAGGTAATACAATATTAATAAACTAATATTACTTATACTACATATATTTCAGAAAAGACTGGTAGTTAAAGTGTATAATGATATGCTAACTGTTTGATGTTACTTATGTAGGTAGGTTTATGAATTATGGAGTGTATTACAATATATTATTATTAATGTATACTATAGGTAGGTTTAATCACGAGCATAAAATCAAATTGATAAATTGACAATTGATAATTAACAATATTTAATTGACATCCACAGCCATTGCTTTAATATCTACATATTGTGCTTTAATAATATGCTTTATTGAGCAACGCACCTAAATCGTTAGACATAGGCTCCATTATGTAGTATATACATTATTAACATACTATGTAATAGGTACTAAATATATTACAGATTTTAGGTGAGTCATTTATATAAATCTAG
>NW_021771816.1:0-1049 GCF_005508785.2 Acyrthosiphon pisum | reverse complement strand
TTAGCCCCAAAGAAACATCATATACTGAAGTGGTATATATGGCTGTATTGCCTGTATTAAGTACCTATTTATAATATCAATAATATATACTCAAATGAATACATTATACAATAACTATAATTTATAACCATTAACAATTGAACACTATAATATAATCTTAATAATATGGACAAATATTAATATTATTGAATTTATAAAAAACCCAAGCTTAATATTATATACATAATTAGTTGATTATGTTTGATAAGATTTTATTGATAAAAAACAATAAAAAAGGTTGACAAGTGAGAACTCCACTGTACAGTAGTTGTCGAGTATGTCATTGTAATGTATGTTTTACATATTTTGAATTCAATGATAAACCATTGCATACGAAAATCGAGAGAAGACGTTGTGTTGTCCTAGTATTCTTGTATAAATAATAAAATTGAATAACTAAAGAAAAAATAGTAAATATCAAAAATATCTTATAGCTATAAACAGAGTAATAATTTTCCGGTGAACTTTTTTTTTTGTTAAAGGTAGAACTATTTTTCATTTTAGCTGGTTTTGTGTAAAAATCTTAGTTATTAAAGTAGCACACACCACAAAAAATAAGTTTTTTTTATTTGAAAGAATGTTCAATTCTAAGGATAATGGTATAGGTTTTACGTTTCTACTCACATTATTCAATAAGTTATGAGCAATATTGAAAAAAGACGTGTGACATCATTGGGCCCTACTCATCGTAATTGCCTATCTTATACGTGTAAAAGTTCCTCACTTCTCACAACGATTTACCCTCCTAAACATTTTATTTATGAAATTTAATTTACGTATAAATGTGTGGTTTTATGTGTTTAAGACGACGCAAGAATCAGAATTTCTGTATAACGTTTAGTTTTTTTTGAGTATTAAAAATCTTAAAAGAGACATATGGTTAAACGGCACGTCATGGCGGTCGGCGGACCGGTTGTTCGAACGCGGCGCGACGCTCGGTCGTTTATTATTTATGTCTGTTAACTACATGTGTTTTGTAATAACAAATTATGTGATAATGTGATAGGTAC
>NW_021771815.1:0-1632 GCF_005508785.2 Acyrthosiphon pisum | reverse complement strand
TTAATAAATAATATAATATATTATTCGATTTTCAACTTAATTTTTAATGTTATCATCAATGCCTTTTTTTATTAGGAATTGTCATCACAGATTAGTTATAGAAGTTAATTCCTTACTAAATTAGGCATTATCGTTATTGACTAGTCATTGTCAAGTGTCAACACTGACTGAATGTCATCTTTTCCGGTAACATATTATATGTAATATTATATTATTTCGCACGTCGTTATCCGTTGTCGCGCCATCCGACGTAATTGTGTTTTCGACGCCGTTGTCGTCGTATCGATTATTGTCGAGCTGTTGTCCATGGCAAGACCGTTATTCTTTGTCACGTGTTCGTCGCCAATATTCGCGCACGTATTATTCCGTTATGTCGGTTCACCAGTAAGTTGTCGTCTGACATTTGTCCTTCCGACGTTCGTTCCGCCCCATATTTTTATTCCGCTCACGCGGGCGGCGGGCCGCCTAGATTTGTTATGTCAGCAATATTCGAGTCCGCTTGTTGTACCATCTCTGATTAAAGTTAACCGGGGTTTAACTGGCCAAATTTCCCCGGTTAAATATCTGTTATCAGCTGATTAAGCTTAATCAAAGTTTAACCGTAGACGGTACAACTGGCCCTTACACCGTTTGTCCCCGCTCAATCGGGCTCAATCGGCAGTTAATTTCGTTGTCGCCTAGGGCTATCAGCAAGGTAGATAGTCCATTATCGTCCATTATCGTCCTGTACGTCAACGGTCGATACCTCGTCAGCCGTATCTGTTACAATAGTCACACAGCCGGTAGATCACATTTACGTGTCAGATCATATAGTGTTGTGTCTCACACTATTCCGTTGGCCAATTTGATTTCTGTGCTCGGGCCCATAGCAGTATCGCCGAGTTTCGTAAGGCCTTTTAAATATTATGAATTATGATACGTGGGAGGACGGGTTCTCTTCTGATGTCATTTGTGTAGCGCGCGTGTTACTAATGTAGCAGATAAGTCACAATTATCAGTGTAGGACTGGCTCGAAAAGGCCCAATCCGTGATTTGGAAAAAGGGGCCCCCAACAGGCAAATAGAAAAAGTATTTTCTATACATATTACATATATATTAACTGGTTTTACTTTATTTTAAATATAGAACTTATATTGAGTATATTCTCAAATACTAAGATATTTTCTACTGACCCAAAGTAAATTTACTACAAGAGACCCATCGGACTATTTTTATTACCAGACAGGGATATACCACCTATCCAGGTATCCAAATCCCAAATTACGCCACTGGGGCGTAGCCCCTACACTGGTTACAAAACCTGTGACATCAAACATTATAAAGAAAAACACAGATTCAAATTGTGTCAAATTGTGTACGAGTACAATACTTAATATCAAAATACATGATAATTCAGTTACAATCAAGCCCGGATTAAGACACTTATGCCGGGTTGCATGAAACCGAACTTTAAATTTATTTAATGAACAGTTTTAACGAGCCGTTTAATATTTTTACAGAAGCGTTTGGGTTGCACAAATCGTACAATAAAAATATATTGGTATTAAACATTGATACCGAGGTTAGTGTAGAAATTTAAGTTTATCACAGAAAAAGTGATAAAATCCTATGATCTAGATACTGTATCAACAG
>NW_021771814.1:4118-4225 GCF_005508785.2 Acyrthosiphon pisum | reverse complement strand
CGACCATTTACATCGGCTTCATGAGGTGCCGATCCGCTGCATATGAGGACGTAACGCAGTGCCACCTCTGTCTTAGGTATGGGCATCCGGCCAGCAAGTGTCATGAG
>NW_021771814.1:1533-4018 GCF_005508785.2 Acyrthosiphon pisum | reverse complement strand
AAGGAGTGCGTCTGCGCGCATTGTGGAAGGAAGGGACACAAAGCGGCAGATTGTCCAGCTGCTGAGGCGGATCCTGCCTGCACAAACTGTCGAGGTAAGCACAACGCAAGAGACAAAACCTGCTCGAGCCGGACAGCGTACCTAGTAAGCCAGGTTAGGAGGACTGACTACGGGATCTCGCAATGAGCCTCCCACCTCTGAAGATCGTGCAACTAAACATGGGACGCGCATCTGCGGTCAGTGACCAACTGCTCGAGTACTGCCAAACACATACCATTGATATTGCTATGGTCCAGGAGCCGTACACGAATAGGGGTAGGCTGACGGGCTTCGAAGTTGCCCCAATCAGAAGCTTCTTGTCCATGGGGACGAGGCGCAGAGGCAGGCCAGAGTACCTGGACCATTGAGCTGCCATCATCGTTTTCAACCTGGACCTGGTGGTTGCGCCGCGGGAGGCTGGCACCGTTGAAAACTTTGTGAGCGTGGACCTGGATTGTGGGGAGGATGGTAATGTCACGCTTATAAGTGGTTATTTCAAATACAGGGTGCCTACACCGGTTCACGTGGCGGCTTTGGACGGCCTAATCCGAGATGCTAACGAGAAGATCATCATAGCTCTGGACGCCAATGCATTTTGAAAAAGATGGTATAGCAGGATTGATGATGCCAGGGGCGAAGCACTCGTGTCGTGCATTGACGAACACGGCCTCGTTGTTATGAACATAAGGTGCCAGCATACAACTTTCAACGGTCCGAGAGGACGCACAAACATAGACGTCACCCTTGCGGATCAGGTCCTACAACGGAGAATTGCCAACTGGTCAATCGATCCGGGAGCCACATCAAGCGATCATCAACTCATAAAGTTCTCCCTAGCGCTGCGAACGAGGACTTTCGAGCATAGGGAAACTAGGTTCATCCTACACAAAGCAGCGTACCAGCAGTTTCGCCTTGCGTACGAAGCACTAGCAGCTCGCAGACAGCACGGGGAGCCCAACCTCGAACACAACGCATCTAGCATAAGCGAGGACGTTACCGCTGCAGCCATGGCTCACCGTCCCCAGAGCCAGACGCCGCAAAAGAGTTAAGCCCCCATGGTGGACGAACGAGCTACACGAGGCGAGAAAAGCTGTTAGAGCAGCGGCGAGAGCGATGACGAGCACGGATGGACGCCAACTGTTTAACCAAAAACGTAACGCCTATACGTCGATTCTGCGGAGAAACAAAATTACCTCGTAGAGGGCATTCTGTACGGAGGAGGGCAAACAGCCGTGGGGCAAGCTTTACCGGTGGCTAAGAAATGGTAGTAAGAGGTATTGCTCCCTGGGTCTAATGACGCGACCAAACGGGACCAGGTGTGATACCATTGACGAATCGGTTGAGTTGCTCTTAAATGCGTTAATTCCAAACGACCCGGGTCAGCAGAGGCCAGCCCCAGCAGAGGACACACTTTGTGATCTACAACCTATATCCAGCTGCAACCTCAGGGATTTCGCCTGGGCCATATCACCAAACAGGGCACCGGGAAATGATGGTATAACAGGCAGAATGTTAAGAGTGCTTTGGCCGTGCTTGGGAAGCAGATTTTTGGCCTTAACAAATGCATGTATGGAGAAGGCACACTTCCCAGGATCGTGGAAGTCAGCAATTGTGGTACCTATAAGCAAAGGTGAAGACAGAGACCCCGGACTACCGAAGTCATACAGGCCGGTAAGCCTTTTGCCGACAATGGGCAAAATCTTGGAGAAGGTAATAAACCACAGGCTGCAGGAGCAGATCCAGACAAATTATACTGGCAAACAGTATGGGTGTACCAGAGGCAAATCCACCATGGACGCGGTGGGCAATCTCCTGCTGTGGAACTCCCGGAGGGCGGAGAAATACGCAATTACTGTGTTTCTAGATATATCGGGGGCCTTTGACAACCTTGCGTGGCCCGCCTTACAGTCAGATCTGGAGTCCATTGGAGCAACACCACACATGAGGAGGTGGATAGCGGATTATCTGTCGGGACGTTCCGCCACAATGACTGTAGGTGAGTAGTATATATATGCCAATCCTGGCGCAGTGCCCCTTTTTAACAATAAAAGTTCAGAAAAAACCCAATGTTCATAAAAGTTCAGAAAATTGAAATGCAATAATAATTAAAATATTTTTTCACAAATCTAATTGCAAAAATCCCCCAAAATATTTTTTCTCAATACTTATGTCATTAATAATAAAATATTTTTTCACAAAACTTATGAAATTAATTAATTAAAATATTTTTCACAAAATACTTATGTTATAAAGACACATTCCTAGTAAATGAAATCAAGTCAAAAATACAAATGCTAACAGGGAGGGCGTTTCGCTCTCTCTACTCCAAACGAAAAATACAGCATTTAAATATTTTTCAATGGAAATATTCCATTGAAAACAAACACATTTCCTTAAAGTCGACAACTAGGGACTTGTCAGTGTACACTCAGATAAGGAAATACAA
>NW_021771814.1:0-1483 GCF_005508785.2 Acyrthosiphon pisum | reverse complement strand
AAATGGGCGGAAACGAATTGGAAGTTAGTCGTTGAATGATATTATAAAAAAATTCTAAATATAACTGATGAATTAATTTGTAAATTAATCTATTTGTTTTCAGATCGCAAAACTTTGGCGACAAGTTACAACGGCGCTATCAGGCACATTAGTGATCCTTAACAAGCTACGGGTGGGTGTGGTGAGGCACCTCACCATATTCGAGTTTGAGGCGGCCACTCGAGGCGAGGACACAGTAATATGGGTCGCGAAACATAAGTTAGGCGACAAGACGCCCGCCACCATTGTCCTGAATGATGATTCATAATTATAAATTATCATTTATTTATTTATGAAGAATGATATTCTTCATAATTATAAATAAATTGATTCCAAGTTTAAATGATTGAATTTATACCTACCTACTAAATAGTTCATTATTTTTTATGTTGACGTAAGTAGTATATATATACCATTCCTGGCACAGTCCATATTATATCAATAAAAGATCACAAAGAAAACAATGTGCAAAAAGATCAGAAAATTGAAATGCAATAATAATTAAAATATTTTTCGCAAAACTTATGAAATGCAATAATAATTAAAATATTTTCCGCAAAACTTAATTATTAAAAATAAAAATCGAAATGCAATAATAATTAAAATATTTTTTAATATAATTGTTATATTAAAAATAAAAATCTAAATGCAATAATAATTAAAATATTTTTTGCAAAATCACCCCAAAATATTTTTTTCAAAATCGAAATGCAATAATAATTAAAATATTTTTTCTAATCTTTTTGATTTTGATTTCTAATTAATGTATTGAGATGGTCTACAAAATCATTTCTGTCTATTTTTGTTTTATAATGTCCCCAAGCTAATGTATCAATACCATTTTCTAAAATAAATCTTTTATCATCATAAACACTTAAAGCTTTTTTGTTTTGTTCTACAGTAAAAATATCATGTTTCTTAGTTCTAAATAAATTTTGTTTAACATATTTTGGTTCTTTTGTTAATAAACAATTTTCAAAATCATTAAAACATATTTTATTTTCAACAACATTTTTTTTAACACCTTTAGCTTTTTTAATTTCTTTTTCAGTATCTAAGATTCGATGTGAATATAATTTGGATCTTAAACCTATAAATTCAGTCATAATTTTTCCATTTAATTCATCTTTAAACTTGCCTAAGACTTTTTTGTTAACTAAAGGTAAACCATAAATATTATCTTTTGGATAATCTGAAGTGTCAAAATGATCTAACATAATTTTCATATCTTGATAAAAATCATTAGTTTTTATTTCTAATATAAGTTAATCTATATCTGTATATAACAATCTAACTCTATTTCCGTACTTTTTCTTTATTATATTATCATAAAAATCGTACATTAACAATTTAGACAAATCTAAAACACACATTCCTATATATATATTGGTTGTTTGAAAAATATTTGTGTTCTTTTCATATGGACTGCAGCTAAATTGTCTGT
>NW_021771813.1:0-1016 GCF_005508785.2 Acyrthosiphon pisum | reverse complement strand
TACATTAGATTAGATCCCCACGCTTGATCTGAATTTAAATATACAGAAGTACAGAATGGTAGATATACTGTTATCAGAATGTATTGTTCTTGTTATTATTCATCTATTTGCAACAATAATATATGTAATTGGTTTAATTTCTGTGTACGCCGTTCGCGTTTCTCAAGATAATGACGTATTAATATATTATTGAACTATCAAACTGGAGTTAGATATACTTGCAAATGCAAATATTTGATTAGAAACCAAATCAGTAACCGAACAATACGTCAACACATATACCTACGTAACACTTGAAGCATACGTTCCTATGGTATGCGTATAACACATAAGTTATAACCAGTGCTCGAATTGGGAATTATTAAGTAGAGGAGCTCAATCCAACAATTTATAAACTGCGTTCCAAGTGCAAAATTATTCAACGCAGACTCGTGGGGGACTTCACCCCCCACACCCCCTTAACCAATTCCTAATTTTTCAATACAACATTTCACCTTAGTTACACAATTTTCTACTCCAAATTTCCAAATATAAAATATTTAACTACCTATATGTGCCTATGTGACATGTAAGGATTTATATTTTATATTCATATTTTATTTTTCGAAATTTTTATTGATAGAGATAATACCTACCTACATATTTCGGTAGGAAATAAAAGATTTATAATTATCAGTGATAATATCTTAATAATTATTTGTGCTATAGACGCATACCTATGTCAATTGTGAACACTAGTTCACAGATATTTACAAACAAATGCCCAAATCAATTTTTATTAAAATTAAGAATGGATCTAAGTTATTGTCAAAGATAAACCTAAAGAATTCTACATTTTTTAATATAAAAATATTTTTCATCCTAATTATGGTTTTGACTAGTAATGTTCAACCTTTTTGACTCGCGATCCACTGTTTTTGTAACAATATTTTCACGACTCGTGTCACCTTTTTAAGCCATGAAAGAAAAAAAACTTTAGCTTTGCGTAATATCCCGTGCATAAGTGTGCATTTTGT
>NW_021771812.1:0-772 GCF_005508785.2 Acyrthosiphon pisum | reverse complement strand
GACTGTCAATGTTCTATATTATAACAGTATGATTTTCCTTTGTATTTTGTTTCTTAAGTATCAGTATTAAAATTAGTCAAATTAAATTAACCTCAACATTTTGTAACATGTCGTATCACTATCTATTTGTTCAATCGCAATTGTAATTACCTTTTAACTATGTAACATTGTGTTCGTACTGTAAAATACCTACAACACGTTGAATTTTTTATTTTTTAGTGTCAATACAGTGTGTAGGTAAATACACTTTTGTTGTATGTGCTTATGATATGATGGTTGGTTAACTGTGACTGTAGTATTTCAATTATTATACATATTATTATAATATTACGTTTGATTATACTTATTGTATTATACTTATTATTATTATATACTTATTGTGTATTACTTTTATTATTATATATTACTGTCTATAGATGATAATAAACATATATTTAATATTATATAGTTGTTAGGTCTTTATCCCCGAGTATGATCAATTATTGGTTTAAATCCATAACTAAAATATTATAGTGTCGGCACGCCGTTTGTCGATCAACAATTGATATAGACTGTTCCAACTAACACTATAGAATACCTTAATTGTTCATCTATGTAGCACGTAGCTAATAGCTTGGAACACATCTTATCATATTATATGATGAAAAAAAATTATTTATTAATACTCTCATGTATAGTAACATTTATCACACTACTATTATTTTTATTAATATGTTGCTGCTAATATTAAAAAATTTGGAAAGTCATTTCACTAATCGGTACTGAAAAACAG
>NW_021771811.1:0-720 GCF_005508785.2 Acyrthosiphon pisum | reverse complement strand
TGACTCGTGTTAAATGTTGTGTTTTTACATGATTAAGAAAAACAAATTTTATTACACGATACGAAGGATTTTGTACAAAATTTTAGAAGCTTCAGTTATCAACATTTTCAATTAATATAGTGATTTTTTTTTTGTTATCAGTTTGGTACTAAAAATTGTTGAAAAATATCGAGTTCATTTTTTAATTCAAATATTTTGTAGTTTTTTTCATTGGCAGTATCTACAGCCACTCCAGAGGGATCTTTTTCAACCTTAAAAAGGTTGAAAAGTTATCTAAGATCAACCCTGAATGAAGTAATGTATTTTAAGAAATATTTTTATAAAAGTTAGAACATAACTATATTAGATTCTGAGCGGAGCGATGAAGCTAGTGGTTTTACAATGGTGCTTATTTTTTATTTTTTTATCCTGTATACAAAATTTCTATCGGAAGGAGTGCTTTGATTTCAATATGTAATACCTATCTTATCTTTTAGCAAATTGGATTAAGATGGTACTTTAAGCAGGTCATTTTTTGATTTTCTCAATAGTTATTTAATGTCACGGGAAAAACCAAATTACAAAAAACCTCTAAGAATGGGATTTTGATTTCTAACGCTTTGTTTATCATCATAGACAATAAACTAAATAGAGAATATAAACAAAAAATATATTTCAATATTAATTCAACTTACGGACTATAATAAATAATAACAATATAAAATATCCAGACTGACAAAC
>NW_021771810.1:0-868 GCF_005508785.2 Acyrthosiphon pisum | reverse complement strand
CCCATACGGAATGCCCGCCCCAGGAATTACGGAACCCGAGGGCGGTCGGAAGAGGGATGCAGAATTGAGACCGCATTCGACGAGCCTCGCGTGGTTGCGTGGCTGAGAAGCGCGGCGGGCTGCAAAGCTGACCGCGCTATCTCGGGAGCGACCCCGTCCCAAGTCTCAACGCCAGCGAAGGGCGCATCTTCGACCCGAGCTTCCCGGGAGTAAAGGAAGCACCATCGAGGTGGTCCGAGGGACTGACCGGTGGAAACGGAAAAAGGGCCGTCAATGACGGGGAAGTGGACCGGCCGGTGTTTCGAGCGAACCGACCTCTCCACTATTAAAACCCAGAGACGAGGCAGTCTGCTCGCGGGTCCCCAAGGATCGCAGAGCACCTGTCGGGAAAGTATGCCCAGAAATCTGTAAAAATAACCACGAAAGAAAATTCCGCACCAGAGGTGCAAACGGCTGGAGCGGGACCAGTCGTGGATGCGGAACCACGGTGAAACACGCCGTGTTCCAGGCGCTGCCGCAAGCGTACTGATGAAGGATAACCTTGGCAGGCGGATCATGAAACTCTGTAACGGGCCACGCAAAACGCGGAGGCCGGGGTGAGATGAACACCTCCCTATCCCGCCCAAGAGCGAGTTATCCGAGTGGGGATACCCCTTCCCTGCGACACAACGGTGGAGCGATCAAGGGTGCACCGGAACATGGCGGGTGAGGCGTCTGCCGATCTCGCCGGAATACGGGGCACCAAAGAACCCTCCGACCGAGAGTTGGCGGGCCCAGTCAACTCGCGAACGAACACGTGCAAGGAGGAAGTCTGACTGGGAGACACCCCCGATAAGCACAAAATCCGATTTATCGGTACGGACGCGGC
>NW_021771809.1:0-788 GCF_005508785.2 Acyrthosiphon pisum | reverse complement strand
TTTTTATAATTATACATAGGTGGTGAATAGAAGTGAGTCGTAGGAATAGATGAATCAACATTTGGTAAAATGAAATCGGAGTATCCGAATTAGTTCCCGGGTTATTTCAAAAGGCATATCCGAATTGGTTCCCGGGTTGGCTTAATAAATAATTTATAACAAACATTTTTTAAAAATTCAAATCTTAATTTAAAAATATAAAATGAATATTATAAATACAGGTATATCGTTTTTTTATCTTAATTTAAAAATATAAAATAAATATTATAAATACAGGTATATCGTTTTTTTTTTTAATTCATGCATTTTTTTTTATAATTATTATTTTCTCTTATTGAGGCAAAAACTTATAGGAAACATTTTTTAAAAATTCAAATCTACTGATTTCGTTATTTTTATATTTGTCCATTTCTGTTTTTATGAATATTTCCTTATTTTTAGACTTCAGGTTTTGTAGTTTGTTCGAACTTCGCAATTTTATATAAGTTTCAATTTGAACTTCTTTTAGTACATCCATAAATTGAAATATGTTCGGATGTGCGGAATAAAAGCAACTATTGAATTTGCTGTGAAATGATTCACAGCAATTAGTCGTTCGTTATCTGTTCATATTATGTACTTATAATGATGGGAAATATATGTTATAATAATATTAAATATTTTATTTATATTATATTGTATTTTGCTTTTTCGTAAGTCTGTATCGGGAACCAATTCGGACGTGTGCCGCCTACCTATAATATCAGGAACCAATTCGGATGTGTGTTGCCTGGAATGTCGGGAACCAA
>NW_021771808.1:0-721 GCF_005508785.2 Acyrthosiphon pisum | reverse complement strand
TACCACAGTTCTATAGTCACCAGAGCGCGCTTCCTGTCCTATGAAGGCCCAGTTTTTTCATACTGTTAAATGTAAAATGTCTTAAAAATTAAGAATTAAAATGCTATTTTTTTTTTAAAATTGAAATTAGTATTTACAAAAACATTGAATAATAAAAAGTTTTTTTTTAATCAAGTTGGCATAATAAATTGGAGCATGTAATTATACATTACATTTGTATTTTAATCATTTGCAATATTTTATGTCGAGTAGACATCAATTATAAAATATCATGTATGTCACTTCTTTGGATATTTGCATCCTTCTTAAAATCTTTAAATTAAATTCAAACTATTATGGTTCTGCTCCTAATTTTAACAGTAGTCTAGTAGAGTGGAGTATTATTTTCTAGTGCTCATGAAAATTCTAAATACATATTTTGCATATTTTATTATATGATTAGGTATATTATTTATATTATAATATTATTCAATAATAGTTATCTTATAAGCTTCAAACTAATTTTGAAAAATTAAAAGTTTAGTTTTTTTGGTGTTTTCTTGTTTTTAGCAACTTGCTAATTTTTTTTTTTGCAAGTGAATATCATTCTTGTTTTGACATAATGCGTTATGATACATTTGGTTAATATTTGACTGTGTATTGAGCGACCAACCTTTGTCAAAAATGTCGTTTATATATTTTATTCAATAACTACATATTATGTTAGAAAAATGTATATGAA
>NW_021771807.1:0-1401 GCF_005508785.2 Acyrthosiphon pisum | reverse complement strand
TAGGTATACCGAATATTTTACATATTTTGAGTTTTCTTAACTCATAAAAATTCATTTAAAACTCAGTTTTCCTCTTTTGTGTCGTATTTTTAATTATTTTTGTTGGCTTTTAGACTATAGGTAATATAAGTATAAACGATACATCAAAGGTCCACATTGATAGTTCTATCATGGTAAATTATAGTAATTTTAATAATTCTAACAAATTAATAATACTGTTTTACCTAATACTCAAACATTTCTTTTAACATTTAATCAATTTATAAAATAAATATATAGATGTAAACTTAGATATTATGCATAATTTACTTATTTACCTACTTTGAATTGTTTATTTGTAGCTCTCTACGTCGAAAAAATTTTCAGTTGACCAAAATTTAGTTAACCCTTTTATGTTTTCATCTGATGAAAACCCTGAAAATGAATAGTTTGAAAAAGATGGCCACAGAATGGTAATTTTTATTTCAAACAGCTTTAATTAATTTATAACTTCTATTCCTTTAAGTACATTCTTATGTCCAATAGTTTTGAGCACATTTTTAATTGTTTTATTTCTCTTATTAATTATTTTTTAATAACTTGATCATGATAACCCATACATTTATAAATGGATTTGACTTCAAAATAAATAATAATGAATCATTGTGAAGAACTATATGGGTATTCAAAATAGAATAATTTAAATTAAGTATTACACCTATATGGCTGTATACATTATTAATGTAATTAATTTGATGTTTAGACTTCTATGAAGGAAAATGCAAATAATTTGATTAATGCCACTACAAAATGTTTAGATGCGACACATGTTGATAATTTGGTATGTATACAACCTAAATACTTAAAAAAAAAAATATTAATTGATAATTGGAATGCTTTAGTTCATATATAAATTATTGCAAACATAAAAAACAAATTAACTAGGAATAAGAACTTAAAATTAAATTAATTGTTTGAACATTCAATTTTAAATACAATACTGTGGTATTAGATATGCTGCGTGAAGGTTATTTTAGGTATTGAGGGTCTATGGTACATTTGTACTGTACCAAATTAACTTATTATTTAATTAAAACATTATTAAGGTTTAGTCAAATATAGCTATTATTTTCTATTATTTGTATTAATAATCCAACTAAATTATTGTGTAGGTACCATCACCATACCATAACATACCATCTACTTCTATGTATATGTATGATATGTGTAATTCTGAATCAGATAATAATGTACAGCAAAATGTTCCATTTCTGCCAAGTAATATTTTATAAAATTTATCTATTTTCATATATATTATGTATACTTAGTGATAAATCCTATAAACTCCTAGTGATGTACGTACCTTGATGAAAATACCTCTGTCTCATGAAATTTTTAATATGGATAACGGTTCTTACATCC
>NW_021771806.1:0-846 GCF_005508785.2 Acyrthosiphon pisum | reverse complement strand
AAAAATCGATTTGTCAAAAACCGAATTTTGTGTAACACAAAATGGTACACAGACACAAACAAGACATACATCATTGTAAAATCAATACATTCATCTCTCCGCCTCACAATCTAATATTAAAAAAAATAAAAAATTTTTTATAAGCATTTAAAGAAAAAATTTTGCAAAATGTATCAACATCTTGAAAATTAGCTAAGAATTGAAAATTTAAAACAAAGATTCTCAAAAATAGTTCATACTGTAAACAAAAAATCTATAAAATATATTTACACGGTAATTTTTGCAGACATTTTAAATTCAAATTTGGACCGAATTACATATTTAGGGGCCTCGATACTGTCGTAAATTTTAACTGAAAAGACCTTAAGTATTAACAAAATTTATTAAAGTAAATTAACGTTGTATGGTTTTGATTTTGATTCTGAAAAAAAATTTAACTCACCGGAAACATGTCTATACATCCTACGAAGCACTTTGTAAAAACTAAATTTTATATTATATTTATTTTATATTATTTTCTCTTTGTAATGATATGCCCACACACCATTATAATAAACTAAAATCTTACAGAATAATAAATAACGGCCAGACTGTTGTTTGTAGAAATCGGTCACATCAAATAAAACCATTATCAACGACAATTAAGATATTGGCATGCAGTTATGACGTTATAATGTGGGAAGTGTGTGACTTTATTTTATGATGCCGCTAGAGAAAAGGAAAGAAAAAAATAAAGGGTATCTGCCGCCAAAGAATAATCTAGTTCCCAGGCTCACGATAACTTGTTGATAAAGTCGCCCACCACTCTCTGGGCAGCGTCTTCGCGTCGTCTCTTAGACCAGTGCA
>NW_021771805.1:0-881 GCF_005508785.2 Acyrthosiphon pisum | reverse complement strand
GAAATGCAATAATAATTAAAATATTTTCCGCAAAACTTAATTATTAAAAATAAAAATCTAAATGCAATAATAATTAAAATATTTTTTAATATAATTGTTATATTAAAAATAAAAATCTAAATGCAATAATAATTAAAATATTTTTTGCAAAATCACCCAAAATATTTTTTGCAAAATCACCCCAAAATATTTTTTTCAAAATCGAAATGCAATAATAATTAAAATATTTTTTTACAAATTGAAACGTAATAATAATTAAAATATTTTTTAATATAATTATTCTATCAAAATAAAAATCGAAATGCAATAATAATTAAAATATTTTTTTACAAATTGAAACGTAATAATAATTAAAATATTTTTTCTAATCTTTTTGATTTTGATTTCTAATTAATGTATTGAGATGATTTACAAAATCATTTCTATCTATATTTATTTTATAATGTCCCCAAGCTAATGTATCAATACCATTTTCCAATATAAATCTTTTATCATCATACACACTTAGAGCTTTTTTGTTTTGTTCTACAGTAAAAATATCATGTTTCTTAGTTCTAAATAAATTTTGTTTAACATATTTTGATTCTTTTGTTAGTAAACATTTTTCAAAATCATTAAAACATATTTTATTTTCTACAACATTTTTTTTAACACCTTTAGCTTTTTTAATTTCTTTTTCAGTATCTAAGATTCGATGTGAATATAATTTAGATCTTAAACCTATAAATTCAGTCATTATTTTTCCATTTAATTCATCTTTAAACTTGCCTAATACTTTTTTGTTAACTAAAGGTAAACCATAAATATTATCTTTTGGATAATCTGAAGTGTCAAAATTATCTAACATAATTTTCATATCTTGATAAAAATCATTAGTTTTT
>NW_021771804.1:0-697 GCF_005508785.2 Acyrthosiphon pisum | reverse complement strand
CTCAGCCCCCCTGGCTACGCCACTGTTATCAGCGTAGTAGCGTTATTATTTTTTTTGTTGTAACATTTCCCAATAATTTTTAATAATTAAATGAAAAAAACAAAAAAAATCCTAATGTTCCCAAACTGATAACTTTAATTTTATTTATGTTATCCAAATAAAAAAAACGCCACGACACAGATAAAGTTATTCCCTATGCGTTGTAGAATTTTGGTGATTCTACTATAAATACTACCAAGGGAGTGGTTCAATTCCGCGCAAAACAGTTTTTGCTATGTTGTACATTTGTAAGACGGAGACAATGCATGCAGGTCAGTGGCGTAATTACGGGGGGGGGATTTGGATGTCGTATCCCCCCCATGACCTTTTTTTTTAAGACTGGTTAACTACATTTACCTATGTACTTCTTTATCTAATAATATATTTTTTTTATTATTGATATCAAATGCCTCGGCTAGCTGGCAGTTGTCCGAAAAATTATAAGAGTGATAAGAGTATTATTTTTTCGTGGATCGACGACGCTCGATGATTATCAGATTATTTTATCTAGATTAAAGACTATCGTCCCATTGAAGTATTGAACAAAAAATAACTTAATAATGATTTTTACGCTTAATCGGAATTTTCGTAGTGACTTTCCTAGTTTCGTCGTTATTCGGTAATCGAACATCGGTTATAAGTTACAGTTACAATCAGC
>NW_021771803.1:8067-8979 GCF_005508785.2 Acyrthosiphon pisum | reverse complement strand
GTGATCTTACGAAAAACCACGTTTGGCGCAATGAAAGTGAACCGTTTACGGTGCGGACGATGGCCTAGCGACCGAACCCACCGGCGTTCAAAGTCGCGCTGGTCCGCAGTCCGGGGGCGTCTCCGCCAAGTCGGCTTCGGCCGGCTGGGGGCGCACCCTTAGCGCACACGTTGGTACCCGAAAGATGGTGAACTATGCCTGGCCAGGATGAAGTCAGGGGAAACCCTGATGGAGGTCCGCAGCGATTCTGACGTGCAAATCGATCGTCTGAGCTGGGTATAGGGGCGAAAGACTAATCGAACCATCTAGTAGCTGGTTCCATCCGAAGTTTCCCTCAGGATAGCTGGCGCCGATGTGTCCCGCCCGTTCGCGGGCGTACGGACGCCGGTGGGACTCCGCGCTGTACGGCGCGGTAACAACACGCTCGTAACACGGAGGATGTCTCATACGGTAAAGCGAATGATTAGAGGACATTGGGGCCGAAACGACCTCAACCTATTCTCAAACTATAAATGAGTGAGATCGCCGGCTTTACCTGGTACACCGCGTGAACCGCGTGCGAAGCCGGCGACGGAACCCTAGGCGCTTAGTGGGCCATTTTTGGTAAGCAGAACTGGCGCTGCGGGATGAACCGAACGCCGAGTTAAGGCGCCGAAATCGACGCGTATTCAGAGACCATGAAAGGCGTTGGTTGCTGATGACAGCAGGACGGTGGCCATGGAAGTCGGAATCCGCTAAGGAGTGTGTAACAACTCACCTGCCGAAGCAACTAGCTCTGAAAATGGATGGCGCTGGAGCGTCGTGCCTATACTCGGGCCGTCGACGGCATAGTGGGGCCAGTCGTCGCTCGCGGCGGCCGGTCCCGGGCAAGCCTCGACGAGTATGATGGCGCGGCCGGTGTGCGTCGAAGGG
>NW_021771803.1:4775-6000 GCF_005508785.2 Acyrthosiphon pisum | reverse complement strand
GCGTTCATAGCGACGTCGCTTTTTGATCCTTCGATGTCGGCTCTTCCTATCATTGCGAAGCAAAATTCGGCCAAGCGTCGGATTGTTCACCCGCTTAAGGGAACGTGAGCTGGGTTTAGACCGTCGTGAGACCAGGTTAGTTTTACCCTACTGATGCAAGGTCGCACGCGATCGAAACCGCCTTTACGGCGGGCAGTCGTTACGATAGTAATCCTGCCCAGTACGAGAGGAACGGCAGGTTCGGACATTTGGTTCGGCACTCGCCCGAGCGGGCGTTGGTGCGAGGGCTACCATCCGTTGGATTACGCCTGAACGCCTCTAAGGCCGTATCCACTCTGGAGAAAACAGCCGGGCCGGCTTTCGGGCCGGTCTCGGGAAAACGATCGTCCGTACGGCGGAGGAGAACCCAGTATACATCGGGAAGGCGTCAAAGCACGGACCTTCGGGTCCACGACGAGCCGGATTCTCGGCCGCGCGGGCTCTCGGGCCCGCTGGCCGTGCATCAACGGTGAACGCGGTGATCCCGCGGCAAACGGTGTGGGTTTTCGGAATCGTCTGCAGACGACTTAAGTACCGGGCTGGGTGTTGTACTCGGCAGAGCAGTTACCACGCTGCGATCTGTTAAGACTGCCCTTTGCCTCGGGGGTTCGTCTTGTCGGTTGGACAGGACCCCCAGTGACCGATGCGTGAACGGATCGGCCCACCGGTCGCGTTCCGCGCGGCGGGCGCCTTTTTTTTTCAATTCCTAATCGCCGTACCACTACGCACCGACATAGGATTAATTTGAGACGATTTTTTTTAACGCGTCCTCCGGGCGTGGTTTTTTTTTCAACTCCGCATCGCCGTGCCACTACGCACGGTGATGGTAATTTTTTTTTAAAATTCGGCTGCCGTGCCACTACGCACGGTGATGGTAATTTTTTTTTAAAATTCGGCTGCCGTGCCACTACGCACGGTGATGGTAATTTTTTTTTAAAATTCGGCTGCCGTGCCACTACGCACGGTGATGGTAATTTTTTTTTAAAATTCGGCTGCCGTGCCACTACGCACGGTGATGGTAATTTTTTTTTTAAAATTCGGCTGCCGTACCACTACGCACGGTGATTGTCATTTTTTTTTAAAATTCGGCTACCGTGCCACTAACTACCCTTGGCATTGGTTTCGCTAGATAATTTGAGTCGTCTCGATCGTTTGCCCTTGGCATTGGTTTCGCTAGATAATTCAG
>NW_021771803.1:3076-4725 GCF_005508785.2 Acyrthosiphon pisum | reverse complement strand
GCTGGTTCCATCCGAAGTTTCCCTCAGGATAGCTGGCGCCGATGTGTCCCGCCCGTTCGCGGGCGTACGGACGCCGGTGGGACTCCGCGCTGTACGGCGCGGTAACAACACGCTCGTAACACGGAGGATGTCTCATACGGTAAAGCGAATGATTAGAGGACATTGGGGCCGAAACGACCTCAACCTATTCTCAAACTATAAATGAGTGAGATCGCCGGCTTTACCTGGTACACCGCGTGAACCGCGTGCGAAGCCGGCGACGGAACCCTAGGCGCTTAGTGGGCCATTTTTGGTAAGCAGAACTGGCGCTGCGGGATGAACCGAACGCCGAGTTAAGGCGCCGAAATCGACGCGTATTCAGAGACCATGAAAGGCGTTGGTTGCTGATGACAGCAGGACGGTGGCCATGGAAGTCGGAATCCGCTAAGGAGTGTGTAACAACTCACCTGCCGAAGCAACTAGCTCTGAAAATGGATGGCGCTGGAGCGTCGTGCCTATACTCGGCCGTCGACGGCATAGTGGGGCCAGTCGTCGCTCGCGGCGGCCGGTCCCGGCAAGCCTCGACGAGTAGGATGGCGCGGCGGTGTGCGTCGAAGGGCAGGTCGCGAGACCGCCTGGAGCCGCCGTCGGTGCAGATCTTGGTGGTAGTAGCAAATACTCGAGAGGGGCCCTCGGGGGCTGCCGTGGAGAAGGGTTTCTTGTGAACAGCCGTTGTCCAAGAGTCAGTCGATCCTAAGCCCGGGGAGAGATCCTCGTACCACGGGCGAAGGCGTTTTCGAATCGCCCTTGGGGCGAGAGGGAATCCGGTTCGTATTCCGGAACCCGACGCGGAACCGCTCCCTAGTGTTCGGGGCTCTTTTGTCTCGTCTGGGTAACCAGAATGAACTCGAAGAAGCCGCCGGGGGATCTGGGTAGAGTTCTCTTTTCTCTGTGAGCGTTGTACGTCCCTGGAATCCTCTAGCCGGGCGATAGGGACGCGAGCGCGAAGAGCACCGCTCGTTGCGGCGGTGTCCGTGATCCCCACGCGGACCTTGAAAATTCGAGAGAGGGCCACGCGGAGTCTTCGCGTCGGTTCGTACCGATATCCGCAGCAGGTCTCCGAGGTGAGCAGCCTCTAGCCGCATAGAATAATGTAGGTAAGGGAAGTCGGCAAAACCGATCCGTAACTTCGGGATAAGGATTGGCTCTGAGGAGCGTGGCTGCCGGGTTCGGGTCGTCGTAGAAGCGTAGGCGTTTTTTGGCGACACCCCGGCCGTCGCCCGTGCGCCCGGTCTTCGGAACGGGAGCCTCGAGGCGGCCGCGGGCCCGTCGCCGTCCGCCGACCGTGGAACCACCGAGCTTCGGTCGCTGGCCGCGTCGCGGCCGGCCGACCGCCTTGGTGTCGGTTCGCCGTCACCGGGCGGTCCGGCCGCCGCGCCGTCGGTCGCGTAGCCGGATCGACAGCCATGTAACGGTCAACTCAGAACTGGCACGGACCAGGGGAATCCGACTGTCTAATTAAAACAAAGCATCGCGATGGCCCGGGACGGGTGTTGACGCGATGTGATTTCTGCCCAGTGCTCTGAATGTCAACGTGAAGAAATTCAAGCAAGCGCGGGTAAACGGCAGGAGTAACTATGACTCTTTTAAGGTAGCCAAATGCCTCGTCA
>NW_021771803.1:0-1474 GCF_005508785.2 Acyrthosiphon pisum | reverse complement strand
GACGAGCCGGATTCTCGTCCGCGCGGGCTCTCGGGCCCGCCGGGCCGTGCATCAACGGTGAACGCGGTGATCCCGCGGCAAACGGTGTGGGTTTTCGGAATCGTCTGCAGACGACTTAAGTACCGGGCTGGGTGTTGTACTCGGCAGAGCAGTTACCACGCTGCGATCTGTTAAGACTGCCCTTTGCCTCGGGGGTTCGTCTTGTCGGTTGGACAGGACCCCCAGTGACCGATGCGTGAACGGATGAGCCCACCGGTAGCGTTCCGCGCGGCGGGCGCCTTTTTTTTTCAATTCCTAATCGCCGTACCACTACGCACCGACATAGGATTAATTTGAGACGATTTTTTTTAACGCGTCCTCCGGGCGTGGTTTTTTTTTCAACTCCGCATCGCCGTGCCACTACGCACGGTGATGGTAATTTTTTTTTAAAATTCGGCTGCCGTGCCACTACGCACGGTGATGGTAATTTTTTTTTAAAATTCGGCTGCCGTGCCACTACGCACGGTGATGGTAATTTTTTTTTAAAATTCGGCTGCCGTGCCACTACGCACGGTGATGGTAATTTTTTTTTAAAATTCGGCTGCCGTGCCACTACGCACGGTGATGGTAATTTTTTTTTTAAAATTCGGCTGCCGTACCACTACGCACGGTGATTGTCATTTTTTTTTAAAATTCGGCTACCGTGCCACTAACTACCCTTGGCATTGGTTTCGCTAGATAATTTGAGTCGTCTCGATCGTTTGCCCTTGGCATTGGTTTCGCTAGATAATTTCAGTCGAATCGATCGTTTGTCCTTGGCATTGGTTTCGCTAGATAATTTGAGTCGTCTTGATCGTTTGCGCTTGGCTGAGGTTTCGCTAGATAATTTGAGTCGTCTCGATCGTTTGCCCTTGGCATTGGTTTCGCTAGATAATTTCAGTCGTATCGATCGTTTGCGCTTGGCTGAGGTTTCGCTAGATAATTTCAGTCGTCTCGATCGTTTGCCCTTGGCATTGGTTTCGCTAGATAATTTCAGTCGAATCGATCGTTTGTCCTTGGCATTGGTTTCGCTAGATAATTTGAGTCGTCTCGATCGTTTGCGCTTGGCTGAGGTTTCGCTAGATAATTTGAGTCGTCTCGATCGTTTGCCCTTGGCATTGGTTTCGCTAGATAATTTCAGTCGAATCGATCGTTTGTCCTTGGCATTGGTTTCGCTAGATAATTTGAGTCGTCTCGATCGTTTGCGCTTGGCTAAGGTTTCGCTAGATAATTTGAGTCGTCTCGATCGTTTGCCCTTGGCATTGGTTTCGCTAGATAATTTCAGTCGTATCGATCGTTTGCGCTTGGCTGAGGTTTCGCTAGATAATTTCAGTCGTCTCGATCGTTTGCCCTTGGCATTGGTTTCGCTAGATAATTTCAGTCGTATCGATCGTTTGCGCTTGGCTGAGGTTTCGCTAGATAATTTCAGTCGTCTCGATCGTTTGCGCTTGGCTGA
>NW_021771802.1:0-1024 GCF_005508785.2 Acyrthosiphon pisum | reverse complement strand
TTTTATTATAATATGATAGTTCGAAAGACAGATAAATATATTTTTATAACTTTAATTCGTGTTATCCAATATTAAAATTTTAATTAGATTATAGGCAGTTACTAAAAACCATTACCAGTAGCCAAGTAGGTATGTGTTGTTTCTTTTTCAGAATATAAAATTAGTCAGATTAACTAAATCCAATACCTAACACAGTTTGATGATAAAATGCAGTACAAATATATAATAAGGATAAAATTATGGACACCAGATAATATTTTAATTTTTATTGCCCCCGAACCACTATCCCGCACATATTTATGTTTTTATTTTAAAATCTATATTAATAAAACATAGGTACTTACCTCCTGTATTGCTCGATGCACAAGGCATTTAGTTCTTGATTTATACATTATAATATTATTACACTATTACATAGTCTAAGGCCATGGTTTGAGGTTTTTGAGATGAATAAAATTAATATGATAAGTGATATCACTGACCATCGACACTTTTGGCGCAATTTACTAACAATAATCACAATGCTTGGTGTATGATGATAATGTTTTTAGATGTAGACAGTGGCGTCCGCAGGGGGGAGGGCTAACGGGCTGAAGCCCCCCCCCCCATTGCCCATATTATTATTACTTTTTCAAAAATATTTATCAAGTTTCAACTCTCAACTATAGTAAGCAAAACGTAAATTTCATATATGTCTTACCAGAATGAATTCATTTTTGAAAAAACAATGTATTTGCATACCAATTTTCGTAAATCATCTGTAATTTTTAGGTAAAAGTATGAATTACTAGTATGAAAGACCTTGTGTTAAATTTGTTTAGCCTTAGCTATACACATTTTAATATTTTATAAATTTTGAACTACAAATTAACTGTGGGTTATGACGAAATTTGAACTTTAAATGCTTATAAAACATAACCATGGTGCCTATGTATAGTTGATATTTTAGCTATAATAAAAACTTACGCATTACATTTTTAAGCTTTTTGACTGATGAATATTTTTTATTGATATTTATAGAAAA
>NW_021771801.1:0-849 GCF_005508785.2 Acyrthosiphon pisum | reverse complement strand
CTGTAGACAACTTGCTAGGTAGTAGGTACGGTTATTGTTTTTAGGTTATAGATAGAATGATAGATAAAATCATTTTACCGCCAAGCAGTGCTACAGCGTGCCGCACTGCCGTATAAAACTGTAGGCACTTCATTTTTATAAAATAAATTAAATATTTTGTTCACTGTGACTGTAGTAAATAACTCAATTTTAATATTGAGTGCTGAATACTTTATTTTCATTGTTGAATTTTACATTTTTAAATTGTCACCACATAAAAAAGAGATCTTTACCTGTGAAATATCATTTTTATTTTTTCGATATCGGAATTACAGAAAAAGTTATTGAAGTTTGAAAAAAAAACAAAAAATAAAGGATTTTGAAATAATAAGAACTTTTTTTCGTATAAGTCATATCAAAAAAAAAATAATGATATTTCACATATAATGTTCTGAACTTTATTGTCTATCAATTTGGAGTCTTTACTTTTACTACAGCCTGTGTGGTTCTATCCCGCGCAGAACAGTTTTTTTTGGTGTTGTATACATATTTTGTAAGACGGAAGCATCACATGCGGGTTTAGCGTCCTCTTAATATATGAGCTTATTATAAAATATTTTTGTTTAAACTGCCTCATTTATAAATTATAATTTAAAGTAGATCTTTAAAATTAATGTATATTTTAAAATGTTAAGTATATATTTTAGCTATTTTACTTTCTATAGCTTTCCTGCCTAGCTAATAACCCATAACCATATTATGCTCTCCTGCTTTTGGTATTTTCCTTATTAATTTGTTTATTAGATTAAAAAGTGGATGAGGTCACGCATGGGTGAGGAAAGATTAACTGGCTTAGCTTTACTCAATACT
>NW_021771800.1:0-997 GCF_005508785.2 Acyrthosiphon pisum | reverse complement strand
GCATACTCCTCTCTCAAACCAAAATTGAGGTACAGCTGCTATACTGTTGTCTTCGAAGCAAACAACAGTCCACATTTAACTAAAACAACCATTCTAAAATTAATTTTGAAAATACAATCAAATAATTTATTCATACATAGTGTATAGCAACATACATATATTAAAAACGTCCTATTATTTTCCATTTATGGTTTAAAATGTTTTCTTTAAGTTAAAATTACAGCCAACATTAACAACAACAGTTCTGAAGCCAATAGCTAAAAGCTTGTATTAATTTCTTACATATATAATTATTTACTTATTATGTACCTAAGTATATACTCAAGTATCTTACATTTTTTCAAATACACCTATATCTTAAAATCTAAAAATTAAGAATCAAATGAATAAACAAATTATTTGATTGAATATAAAACTATGAAACTATAAAACATATTAAAATAAAAATTTTTTGTCAAATTCAAGAGTGAATATTTTTTACAAACTTAATTTTTGCTAAACAAAAATAATATTTATCTTAACAATGGTATGGCTATATTATAATTATTAAAAAAAACGATTAACAAAAAAAAAAGCTGGTTACTAGATGTCGATTTTCTGTAGGTACAGTAGGTTATTGAGTCACAACATACACAGTACACACCATGCATTTTAAATGCAATATTTTTTCAAAAATTAATTCAACCTATTGTATTAATCTATAGTATTTGATAATATGCAGAAATGTGGCATTTCTTATTTGGTTTTTAGATTTTTCAAAACCGAAACTTGAAAGTATGTTCAAAAAATGTTTTTCTTGTGTTGTAAGTTTAAATCAAAAACCTCTTCACCAAATCGTATTTGGAATGGCGAAATGCTGAATTGACTTCTGTAAAAGAAATTGTAAAGCTTGTAATGCAAAATTATTAACTAAATAAATTATAAAATAATGAGTAAAATATATGATTTCATAATAAAGGACATTTTATAAAATTAAATTTACTTTTAAATTATTTTT
>NW_021771799.1:0-832 GCF_005508785.2 Acyrthosiphon pisum | reverse complement strand
GAAATGATAATAATAAAAATTAAAAATATTATGTAGGTACTACCGTCTACCGACATGTAGATGAATGAACCCAGTGCATAAAGGGCTACTAATTTTCGGCTTTACATCATAAAATACTCGTAAGATCAGGCTTTATTGTAAGGATCTTTTCCAACTGCACAAATAAAATATATATTACAGTAATAAGTGGGGTACTCCACACTAAATACACTATTTAAATTATATAAAAAACTTTACACGAACAATTTTCAAACTAATTTTATTATGAATTATTGTGTAAACAATTGGTTATTAAGCATAATAATAATAATAATAATAATAATATTTTTAACCATTTATGGATGAAAATTATTTTTTTAAATTGTCTGTTTTTGAAATGCTTTTCCGCTTTATTATTTTCAATACCTATCTTGTAAATCCCTTTTTAGACCTTGAGTTTGAGATGTTTCTGCGAACACTCCTTTGAACAAACTTTGTTCGCGTGCTTTAGGAGTATCGTTTACTCGGCGACATGTTTCATTAGTCCACGATAAAACTGCATCTCTTGAGTCCCATAAGGATAAAGGTGGTAGGTATGTTGAAATGAACAAATAAATATTCATTCTCCAACTTAACAAACAAATTTTGCCTATCAGCAGATTTTAAAATGTTACTTGTGCTGATGACACGCTCTTCATATGCACTATGTAGTTTAGCAGCGAGAACTCGAGAAAAAATAGTTAGTAAGGTGATAAATGATCCTGATTTAGAAAGATGTTCAACAAAAGAGGCCATAGACATTTTACGTAGGTTGTCAATGTTGCTAACTTCTTGAATTTCTTCATATTCGAAT
>NW_021771798.1:0-744 GCF_005508785.2 Acyrthosiphon pisum | reverse complement strand
TTTACCAAAGTTAAATACTTTCGTTGATTATAAATATTTGCTATTGATAATGTGATTGTTGTATTATACGTGTAATATTATCTTACGTAAAAAAAAAAAATTTTAATATCCTTAAAACGTATATAATTTATATAAATTTAAATTATTTTTTCTATAATATAAATGTTGTCACTTTTACAATGATATTGTTTGAAAGCCGCGGTCACACGTTGATAGTAAAGACGATAGTTGATTTCACAACAACGTTATGTTACCGCAAGGTTAATAGAATATAAAGGTTATCTCATAATCGTATAAACAACTCAAATCCCCCGCAGCGCCTACCGCGTTCATGACGTCACCGGCCGTACACATTTGTCGCGGCAGCGGGCATGCTATACGCTTTTACACAAAATTCAATTGTGTAGAAAATCTTTTTTTTTTTCGAGTAAAATCGCCCATTATTAAATATTATAGAGAATAATATTTTTGACTTTTGAGGGTATGCCATATCGGATTGTTTAAATATTGACTTAAAACAATTAAAACATAATTTAAATGTACATTTTTTTTCATTTTGAAAGTAAATTAATAATAAAAAATATAATGACAAACCCTCAAATATAATATTATGCTCTATAATTTTTCTTATAGATGATTTTACTCAAAACTCATAAAAAAACAATGCTTTGGTGAGTGTTTTATTTATATTATGTTTTTTACAATACATTTCTCACCATAGGTATTCTTTGACTGGATTTAATA
>NW_021771797.1:0-1164 GCF_005508785.2 Acyrthosiphon pisum | reverse complement strand
GAACTCCGAAACGGCTAGATCGATTTTTATGAAATTTTGTGAGTACATTAAGTAAGTGTGAGAGAGTAAAGTGATCTATTTTTCATACCCCGAGGTCTAACCCGGGGAGGTGCTCAAATGGAGAATTTGATGTTTACGGTAGACATTTTTGTTCTAAAGCTATTATAATAATAATTATTGGTTGCCATTGGTTAATCGTTATTTAAATTATCATTATTATTATTAATGACGTATTGGTATTAGTATTTTATTTATATATTGGTTAATCAAGCATGTACATATTGCCGCTCATCGGCGGTGTCTGCAATCCACCGTAGTCGGATTGTCTACCGGGGTGCCTGAATAACACTTACTGTTGCGAGTTATATCCAAAAGGATTTGAACAATCAGATTTTTTTAAATAGACAATAGTTGTCAAAATATTATAATATTATATACTTTTAAACTAATATTTTGTAGTCTATTGAGCTACATTAAACATACTAACTAACATACTAACTAAGTCCTATTAATTCATATATATGCATATTACGATATGCTTACCTACTTTATATAATTACTATTCTATATACCGGCGCATTCGAATTGCGTCCCTAAATTATATTTTGTCCTAGTTGCGTCCGTGGTTTTTTCACGACACATCCGGTTGCGTCCACGGGTTAATAAACTCATATAGATAATCTCAATTATCGATATCTGTAAATACTACCTTACAATTTAGTGTTGGAAATTAATTTTGTTCATGTTAGCATCAGTCACACTTCCACATTCTAGGTTCGACAAATTATCGTATTTTTATATATTTTTATTTATACAATGGAAGAACTTGAAATAATTAAAATGGTTAGTGAAAAAAATAAATTATTATATTGTATTAATGGATACAAATTTTCTTTTCAAAAATTTTCTAAATGATAATGCTCAGAGGTGGTCTTGTTCAAAACGCTTATGCAAGTGTTATTTTAAAATGAACGAAAATTACGAAATAATTTTTAGTGCTTTAAATCATGAACATGACAAAGACGATGAAAAATTTTTAAATCGTCAAAAACTCAATAACAAACAGAAACGTAAAGCTCTCGATGACCCATGTGAAAAGCCATGCAAAATTCTACAACGGGAGTTGCGTGAAAGAGATGTAAATACATTGACTACCTACAGATG
>NW_021771796.1:0-870 GCF_005508785.2 Acyrthosiphon pisum | reverse complement strand
CAAAGTTTTGAAATCGATGATAATTGTTTCATAGAGCATACTGGCCTTCTCACCAAAATGTTTATATGTATTATTAATGAAAGGAAATCAATTTGTACAAAAAGTATTAAGTAAATATTGTAAAACCGAAGTTATTTGTAATTGTGAAACTGGTTCGTATGACACCATTTGTTAAATCATGTTTTTTTTATATATATATATATATATATATATATATAAAATACCTATATATATATATAGGTATTATACTGTTTATAATATTTGCTGTATTGGTCTAAAAAAAAAATAAAAAAAATTGAATGTTTTAACTTAAATGTGTTAATATTCGATTTAATATCTCGTGGACGTATGGTCTAGCGGGTTAGTGCGTATATAATAATTTAAAAATGTTTTTCAGGTAACAGGTTAGTAAGTATATGTAAATTCCCCTCTAGTATGTACTAACTGGCTATCTGTACGTCCACATTTTTTTTGCATTTTTTTTTTAGTATATAATATGGGTACAAAGGGAAAAACTAACAGTTCAATGTATAACTCCTAACAGTTATATCCAATTTTTTTTATTTATACAAGATTTTTAAAAAATAAATTTAACAAAAAAAAAAAATAATAACTTCACTATGAGTCCACCAATAATTGTCAGTAAGTCTACATTTGACATCCGGGCTTTTAACAAGAAAAGTATTACAGTTGGATTACTAATTAACAAGCAGATTTCAATTATTTTATTATTGGAATGTAAACTTTCAAAGAAAATTATTACATTAAGTTTAGAAGAATGGTTTACACTGATGTCTGAATCTAATTACAATTCAATTATTAATAATCTAAATACCAGAGTGAGACGTGTAAAGATCACCGATTCCTTTT
>NW_021771795.1:0-783 GCF_005508785.2 Acyrthosiphon pisum | reverse complement strand
TTTTTCGATCGGAGCGGAGCGATGATGGTATGACTTTACATTGATGTGTGTTTTATTTTTAGATTCTGAGTGGAACGATGAATGTATGATTTTACAATGATGTGTGTTTTTTTATTTTTTTTTTTATTTTTTTAATTTTTTTTGTGTCTGTGTACACGATAAGTAGTCGAAAATAATGCTACAATTTTTCAACTTCAGTATCTTGTTCGATCAGAAAGTGAATATCGTTGGTGCATTGGGGAGGTCAAAATTTAAATTTCCCAGTGGTTTTCAAAAGCGCCGGGAAAAACAAAAGAAAAATTAAGGAAAAACGGGAATTTTTACGCAAAATCGATTATTCACAAAATTGAATTTGGTTTTTGGTGTAACTTTAAAAAAAATTACCGTAGATACATGAAATTTTGACTGAATGTTTATCTTAGCATCTTCTATACACCATAACACTTTGATGTATTTTGAGCTCTTTACGGACATTTTTATTTTCCATTTTTTAGATTCTGAGTGGAACGATGAATGTATTGATTTTACAATGATGTGTGTTTTTTTATTTTTTTATTTTTTTTTTATTTTTTTATTTATTTTTTTATTTTTTTTGTGTCTGTGTACACGATAAGTAGTCGAAATAATGCTACGATTTTCAACTTCAGTATCTTGTTCGATCAGAAAGTGAATATCGTTGGTGCATTGGGGAGGTCAAAATTTAAATTTCCCAGTAGTTTTCAAAAGCGCCGGGAAAAACAAAAGAAAAATATAAGAGAAAAACAGGAATTTTTACGCAAAATC
>NW_021771794.1:0-848 GCF_005508785.2 Acyrthosiphon pisum | reverse complement strand
AAAATCCCATTTTCAGCTGTTTTCGTAATTTTTCGGTGGTTTTTCCCGTGGCATTGAATTACAATTTTCTAAAAGCTAAGATACTTTATGTTGAAATCGAAGCACTCTTTCTGGTAGAAATTTTGTATACAGGATATATACATAAAAAAAAAAATAATAAACACCATTGTAAAACCACTAGCTTCCTCACTCCACTCAGAATCTAAAAGATAATTATAATTTATTCAGATCGTTTTAACAATAATTAATGTTAAAATAATTGAAAAATAAATAATTATTATGTAGTATATAGGTAAAATATTGTTCTAAATTTTAGAAATACAAAAGGTAAGTTAATGTAAATTATTTAAATTTCGTGGTTATTCAAAAGGCCCGTGAAGTAGTCCTGATATCCTATATAATTATTTGTTATTACTGGGCGGAGATCCTTTACATAATTTGCTCTTTGCGCTCTCAATCCAAATAGTAATTTTCTATGAATATTGTACTCGCGCATATGACATATACATATTTTTATTGTATTATTCACTGCAGACGATTTAATTTGTATATTTTATCAGTGTTATAGAACTACGATATAATATAGAACTATCGTTATAATTAACCGTTTATTAAAACATTTAATTTTGATTTATATTTATATCGTATCTAATATTGTTTTGTTATGGATGAGTCGCCTCATGCTGTCCCTTTGCTTACCACGGCAATCATCCTTTAAGATGTTATGTTTAATTGTTTTACTGAAAAATGCATGTTTAATTATTGCATTGTTGTGAAGCGTTCTCGGTTTCTACTGTTCAATGTTTTTAAATAATTGCTTCCTATTAAATGTAATAGTATCATACCTA
>NW_021771793.1:0-1692 GCF_005508785.2 Acyrthosiphon pisum | reverse complement strand
CCTACCTATAAATAAAGAGGTGATAATAACAATTTCAATATTTTAAACACGCAAAAAACTTTATTTTCCAAATGGTAACTACTATATTTTTTAATAGATTCTGATGAAACTTTTTTTTTAAACATTTTGATACCTAGTTAAATCATCGATTTTGGTTCGCTATAGTTTTATTAACTATGGTCCTCTTAAGTTTAGTAAAATATGCATCAATACTTTATATTGAAATAATTGGAACCTATAGCTTTAATTTACAAGAGCATAATATTTTTTTCATATAACTAAATTTGAAACATAAGATCCCTATATTGGTAAGTATCGCATAAGGTAGGGATTAATAATTAAATTGCAAACTACATTCTCTAAATTCTCAAACAAAAAAAAATATAGAAAAAATTATACAGTAGGGATACTGAAGATATCAAATAACAATCTCTGAATTCTGAAACAGAAAAAACTATTCTTCCTAATCAATTCATCAAAGTATAATTATTATGAGGACACCAAGTAATCAATGTTGAAAAAATTAAACCACACTGAAAATATTAAAAAAAAAAATTGAAGGAGGGTGTTGGCGCCTGCAGGCAAAAGCATTTTAGAAAACAAAAAAAAAATTTAGAAAAAATTATAAAGAAGGGATATTTAAGATATCAAATTACGATCTCCGAAGTCTTAAATAGAAAAAACTATTCTTGCTAATCAAATCATCAAAGTATGATTATTATGAGGGCACAAGGTAGTCAATGTTGAAAAAATTAAGCCACAACTAAAATCATAAAAAAAAAATTGAAGGAGGGTGTTGGCGCCCGCAGGCAAAAGCATTTTAGAAAACGAAAAAAAAATTAAGAAAAAATTATAAAGAAGGGACTCATATTTAAAAAAGGCAAACTACAATCTCTAGATCCTTAAACAGAAATAATATTCTTACTAATCAATTCAACAAAGTATAAATATTATGAGGGCACCAGGTAATCAATGATGAAAAAATTAAGCCACACTTAAAATCATAAAAAAAAAATTGAAGGAGGGTGTTGGCACCCGCAGGCAAAAGCATTTTAGAACAGACAAAAACAATTTATAAAAAATTATAAAAAAGGGACTCATTTTTAAAATTGCAAACTACATACTCTAGATTCTTAAACCGAAGAAACTAATCTCTCTACCTAATTTATCACGGCATGAGGTATTCAATTATGAAAAAAATAGCTTGACTTAAAATCTTAAAAAAAAATTGAAGGAGGGTGTTGGCGCCCGCAGGCAAAAGCATTTTAGAAAACAAAAAAAAAATTTAGAAAAAATTATAAATTAGGGATTCATATTTAAAACTGCAAACTACATCCTCTAGATCCTTAAACAGAAATAATATTCTTACTAATCAATATTCAACAAAGTATAAATATTATGAGGGCACCAGGTAATCAATGATGAAAAAATTAAGCCACACTTAAAATCATAAAAAAAAAATTGAAGGAGGGTGTTGGCACCCGCAGGCAAAAGCATTTTATAACAGACAAAAACAATTTAGAAAAAATTATAAAGAAGGGATACTGAAGATATCAAATTACAATCTCCGAAGTCTTTATAGAAAAAACCATTCTTGCTAATCAATTCATCAAAGTACGATTATTATGAGGGCACCAGGTAATCAATGTTGAAAAAATTAAGCCACACTTAAAATCTTAAAAAAAAAAATTG
>NW_021771791.1:0-1169 GCF_005508785.2 Acyrthosiphon pisum | reverse complement strand
GAGACGGTTGTCAGTCTAGATATTAGACATACATATTATAGGTATACTTATCTATAGTATTATTAATAATTTTCAAATTAATCATATCACAGTATCCATTAGGTAACGCGTTATACATCAACAACAAACCGTGGTACTATCATAGATATATAATTGTATACTTTAGAAGTTACAAGTACCCATACATAATATTATACAATCACAACAAAATAACTAAAATAGTTATTCCAGGTTTTTTAATATGTAATTTCGTCTAAATTTGAACTTAAAATTACTATAAAAATAAACTGTGCTTATGTATTTCTTAGAATTTTTGGTAACAGAATTAAATATTTACGTGGAATCTTGTTTTAAATTTTCAATCTTTATATATAAAAGTTGAACATTTTATAAATTTTTAACTACAAAATAATTATTCAATTTTAAATTTGATAAATTTTGTCAACATTTTAACTTCAAATGCTTATAAAAAAAAATTGTGCCTATTTTTTTGTAATATTTTTCAACTGCTATTGTAACAATCTATCAGGAGCCCTGTATTAATTTTTTACACTTTTTGGCCCAATACATAAAACTTTATTGATATTTATACAAAAAAAAACCTAAAAAAATTGAAAACTTACAATGTCCGTAAACAGCTCAAATAGAGTCAAATTATTTTCAAAATTTTATCGTATATAGAAAATGCTAATATAAACATTCAGTGAAATTTTCAAGTATCTACAGTCATTCGTTTTTTAATTACAATAAAATAAGAAAATCGTTACGTAAGAAATCGAGTGAATATCAAATGTTGTAAAAATATGAATTTCAAACAATCATAAAAATTTAATTTGAGTTCCTTATAGACATTTTTTTTTTTATGAAGGTAGATTAACATATAAGGAATCTTGTATTACATTCTAAAATCTTAGTTCTAAAAAGAAAAATTTTTACGAATTATTAACTCAAAATAATTCGCTAATTTTCGTGATTTTTACATATTTTGTCAATTTTCGAACTTTAAATGCTAATAAAAAAAAACTGTGACTAAGGATTTCTAATATTTTTCAAATATCATTGTAACAATATAGTAGGCGCCTTGTATTAAATTTTCAAGTATTTTTACTCAACAAATAAAGTTTTATTAACATTCATAGAAAAAAAAACTAATTAAATTGGAAACTGAA
>NW_021771790.1:0-846 GCF_005508785.2 Acyrthosiphon pisum | reverse complement strand
CAATAGTTATCAAAAGCCCTGGGTAAAACAATATAAACATTAAGGTAAAACGGGAATTTTTACGCAAAATTGGTTTTGGTTTTTGTTGTAACTCTAAAACAAATGAACGTAAATACATGACATTTTCACTGGTTGTTTATATTTGCATTTTCTATACACGATAAAATTTTCAAATTCTTTGATTTGTTTTGAACTGTTTAGGAATATTTTCTGTTTCCAATTTTATAAGGCTTTTTTTCTATGAATGTCAATAAAACTTTATTTGTAGGGTAAAAAAGCTTGAAAATGTAATACAAGGCTCCTACTATACTGTTACAATGACATTTGAAAAATATTAAAAACCCTTAGTCACAGTTTTTTTTTGTTAGCATTTAAAGTTCAAAAATTGAAAAAATATGTAAAAATCACGAAAATTAGCAAATTATTTTGAGTTGGGAATTAATAACAATTTTTTTTTGTAAATCTATGATTTGAAAATATAATACAAGATTATTCATAAGTTTGTCTACCTTTATCGAAAAAAAATGTCTACAAACAAATCAAATTAAATTTTTATGAGCGTTTGAAGTTCATATTTTTACAATATTGGATATTCACTCGATTTCTCATGTAGTGATTTTGTTAGATTTATTGTTATTCAAAAATGATTAACTGTAGATACATGAAAATTTACTGAATGTTTATATATTCATTTTCTCTCAGTTCGGCCGTAACGCTCAGCATGAATGCACGTACGCCGCGTTGTCCGTTGTTTCGCTCCGTTATCGCTGTGCGCCCTCGATAATAATGATTATTATTTTTGTCATCATTAATTAACTACTTTTATTAAATATTTATAATATTAGA
>NW_021771789.1:0-667 GCF_005508785.2 Acyrthosiphon pisum | reverse complement strand
ATTCAAATATTTATTTTAAGTTTCTGATGTCATATTTTCGTCAGGCACTTATAAGTACTTATTAAGGCTCCTAGTATATTGTTTCAAAGGCAGATGAAAAATATTAAAAATCGTTAGTCACAGTTTTTTTTTTATAAGCACTTAAAGTTAAAAAAATGACAAAATATGGAAAAATCACGAAAATTTGCAAATTATTTCAAGTTAGAAATTCATAAAAAATTTTTCTTTTTAAATCTAAGATATGAAAATGTAATACAAGATTCCTTATAAGATTATCTACCTTTATCAAACAAAAAATATCTATAAGAAAGTCAAATTAAATTTTTATGATAGTTTGAAATTCAGATTTTTACAACATTGGATATTCACTCGATTTCTCATGTAGCGATTTCCTTATTTTGTTGTAATTCAAAAACGAATAACTGCAGATACATGAAAATTTTACTGAATGTTTATATTAGCATTTCCTATACACCATAAAATTTTGAAAATAATTTGATTCTTTTTGAGCTGTGTACAGACATGGTCAGTTTTCAATTTTTTTAGTTTTTTTTCTATAAATATCAATAAAGTTTTATCTGTTGGACCAAAAAGTATATAAATTTAATACAAAGCTCCTGATATATTGTTACAATATCAGTTGAAAAATATTAAAAATACATAGGCA
>NW_021771788.1:0-1577 GCF_005508785.2 Acyrthosiphon pisum | reverse complement strand
AAAATAGTTTTAAAACCATTTTTTATACAATTATTTATATTTAAATGATAGATATTTTAATACTGTAATTATAATTAATTAATATATGAACAAATATTTGCATGTGAACATCATTTGTAGTTTTGTAAAATTTATTCTAACCTTATAGCGATCGAATAATTTTTAGATTTTTATCAGTGTGATAAATGTATTGATTTCATACAACGTAGTTATTTGTATTTTTTTTTGTATCTACGGTGTACCGTATGGACTGATGACTATGACAAAAAGCAATATTAATATATCTTACCAAGTAACATATAATACCTAACACAGGCTGACTGATGACCTTAATACCCAAATTCGCTTATATTACGCAATGATTATGTACAACAATATATATACAGTCAGTGGCGTAGCCAGGGGAGATTTTTGAGTGTTTAAACCTCCCCATTGATATTTTCCCTCCTAATAAATATATTGTTTATAGGGTTCGGGACTGCTTGCAAGTTATAAATTTGTCTTATGAAATGGCGAAATTAAATACAAAGTTTAAATTTGCATATATGTGCATTTCTTAACTTAAAAATAGTCGGGAAAAATTATGTTTGGATAACATTGAAAAATATCTTAAAAAATATTATCTTTGGTTTGGTACAATAGGCGATCATTTTGAAATTCGGGGAGGCCGAAGCCTAATACCATACTATTATAAAATTGAATAAGCTTAAAAAAATTAAGTAAATGTTTCGGAGGGGCGGAAGGCTGTTAAAGTTTTGGTAGAGCTTGGTTACAGTTAGCCCTATGTTCGCATATGCGTAAGATTTCATAAGTCTCTTTGTGACAAAACTGTGTTTAAACTATATTTGACATCTAGATTGTAGATTGTACGAAGAAATGAACATCAGTAGATATAGGTACGTGTTCGCATATCACGTTATCCGTTATTACTTATTTATTAACCTAGTATTGTATGCCAGTATTTTTAAAAATTAATTTGTTATTTATTTATTTATTTATTTATCAGGTTTATCAGGTTTATATACCTACTTATTTTTTAGTTTTTTATTACCAAAATTGCAATATGTTTTATGATTTTTCAAAAATAATTTAAAAATGTTCCTACATAGTACATATATTTAAGCATATTTTGAGAATTTCGACTGCATATTTCGATAATTTTTAGTGCAACAAGTCAAGCCCTGAAGCCTAAATTTATTTATATACGAAAACTGTAAAAACTTGGTTTTAATCTATACTTAAAACACCCCCTATTTCATAATCCTGGCTACGCCACTGTATACAGTACATACTCTAACAGTGGCTTCCTCAATGACTATATATTTAGGTACCTACACTCGAGACTCGACATTCGACACCTATATTATAGGCTGTAATATTATACAACAGCAGAGAGGTTATTGCACCTAATTACTTGTACATTTATTTTAGCAGAATTATATTTTAGCCGACAAATTTTTTATTTGAATTTTTTTATTACTATATTCCCCAGCACCGCTTAATTATAAGAGCTCAATAGTATTTTAAAAGTATGCACTTAACATTGGTACCTTTGGTAACTTTGAGTGCCATGTGTA
>NW_021771787.1:0-685 GCF_005508785.2 Acyrthosiphon pisum | reverse complement strand
TCTTTTAGTCCATAATAATTATAAATTTATAAGAAAACATACCGTAAAACAAAATATATGTACGTGGATGTGTGTAAATAATAAAGTGCCGTGCTAAATGTTACACCGATGAAAGAATTTTCAGATTATAACTTACAAAAAATTACACAGTAAGACTATGTGAAGTGTTTTGAGCTATCGCAATAAACCTAATAAAATTTGATTTTTTCTATTATCATTTTTATTTTATACATATACAAATATTATACACATTATATTTTTAATTTTTATTATATATTATACGGACTAGATTGGTACATACCCATGTATGCAATACAAAAACAAAACAAATTTTAACCACACCAACTACGATTTTTTCTATTATCATTTTTATTTTATACATATACAAATATTATACACATTATATTTTTAATTTTTATTATATATTATACGGACTAGATTGGTACATACCCATGTATGCAATACAAAAACAAAACAAATTTTAACCACACCAACTACGTTTAAGTTGTCAGTCCTAAGTCTGAATAAAGTGGGAAGGAAGTTTGTGTTTGGCAAGGCTGAGCATTAACGAATTAAAAGTTAAAATTATAAGCAATTTATATAAACATTATTATATGTATGAAATTTTTTATTTTGAAAATAAGAAAATTTTAACTTTAAATTAAGTTAAGTTACTTTCTTCGTT
>NW_021771786.1:0-818 GCF_005508785.2 Acyrthosiphon pisum | reverse complement strand
AAAAAAATATATATTTATATATATATATATATATATATATATATATGTACAGTAAAAGATGTTAAATTTATATTACGTTATTAACTAGCAATTAACGTTAATAGATAATAATAAATATTTTACAAGGCTTATAACGTTAATAACTAAGGATTTACGTTAATTCCAAACAATATTAGTTAATCATGTTATTTGTATTTAAATTGTTATATTATTATTTATTTTCACATGACAATGAACTGTGACATTTTGAATTGCATAATTTATTTTCCTACTAATCGACAAGTGCATTTATTTGTTTTACACTTCATTTTACAGTGACATCTTTGATAGCCTTGTGTGCCCATAAGACTACTACATCCTGCTGCTTCTCGAAGTGTTATCTCTTTTTCTTTAGATGATTCAACCAGAGTTTTGAGATCAAGCAACATTTCTTTGCATGGCACAAGTTGAGATCTCGTATACTTGTGTTTAAGAAAACCATTTTCGGTACCTAATTCAAATATAAATACATAAATACCTATAAATTTAATTTTTTTATTTTATTTTACTTACATAATTTATAAAAGCCGTTGTCAACATCAGCAATAACTTCTAATAAATTGCGTGGGGATCTACGGGCTCTATCAACGTCAGGAATGGAAATACGGACAGTTGTTCCGACTTCCAACTCTTGATATTTTTTATTTGATTGTGTCGTCATCCTTTCTGCTTGCTTTTTTAAACATTGAATTGAATTATTTCTTTCATTTGTAATATTTTCTTGACGTTTGTTGACTGAAATAAAACGTAATACCTATTTAAAATAATTATAAAATGAC
>NW_021771785.1:0-743 GCF_005508785.2 Acyrthosiphon pisum | reverse complement strand
AAACGCCGTTTGCATTAATCATCAGAACGCCGACGAGCTTTTATCAGTACACAAAACCCGGTCTAAAATGTGCTTTCCCAAAGATTGGTCCACTAGACTGGGAGTAGGCCAGCAGAATATTTAGGGGTCGCGTTACTGTTATTCACCCGGTGGCGTTAATCGGTCTTTGCCCTTCGCTTCAGAACACACAGACAACAAACCAACAATTTGATCAGACTTTAAAAAATACATAAATGTGTGAAAAACTTATCTAAAAACATATAACATTTAACTTAAGCTTGACAAATATATTGCATAGTATATTATATAATATATATTTCCATTTTCAAGTTAAATATGACAGTTCTTCCGAATGTTCGAAATTCATTTTTTATGCAGCCTTCCAGCCTCATTGAAAAATAATTACGTGATGGTATACTATAATAAACGATTAATTATAGTAATTATCGTCTATATTTGTATTTGTTGATTACATATTATATTGAAAAGCTACGGTTATGCCAATATTAATAATTATAGATAGTCATCCATAACTTATTCAAACATACGGATGTGATTATAATTCTAGTTATTATTGATACCAATTAATATTTAAATGTATACAATATACATATAAATTATTTGAAATCAATTGAACTTACACTATAGTCAAAATCTACATTATCTCCAAACAAACAATTTTACAAAAATAATCCTTTGAAGATTTGGACGAATTCAGGAGGTCGATAAAGTTTTAGTACTAT
>NW_021771784.1:0-941 GCF_005508785.2 Acyrthosiphon pisum | reverse complement strand
GAGTGACTGTAGATACATGAAAATTTTACTGTATGTTATATTAGCATTTTATATATACAATAAAATTTTTAAAATAATTTGACTCTTTGAGCTGTTTACGGACATTGTAAGTTTTCAATTTTTTTAGTTTTTTTTTTTCTCTAAATATCAATAAAGTTTTATCTGTTGGGTCAAAAAGTGTATAAATTTAATACAAAGCTCCTGATATATTGTTACAATATCAGTTGAAAAATATTAAAAATACATAGGCACAATTTTTTTTTATAAGCATTTAAAGATCAAATTTTGACAACATTTATCAAATTTTAATTTGAAAAATTATTTTGTAGTTAAAAATTTATAAAATGTTCAATTTTTGTATCTAAGAATTGAAAATTTAAAACAAGATTCCACGTAAGTAATTAATTCTGTTACCAAAAAATCTAAAAAATACATTTACGCAGTTTATTTTTATAGTCATTTTAAGTACAAATTTGGACGAAATTACATATTAAAAACCTAGGATAACTATTTTAGTTATTTTATTGTGATTGTATAATATTATTCGTGGGTACTTGAAACTTCTAAAGTATACTATTATATATCTATGATAGTACCACGGTTTGTTGTTGTTGTATAACGCGTTACCTGATGGATATTGTGATAATATGATTAATTTGGAATTTATTATTAATACCTATTATAGGTCAATTTTTTTTTAATACTATATATAAATATACCTACCTATAATAGGTATGTCTAATACCTAGATTGACAAACCGTCTCCGCTCAGAATCGTTTTTCTTATACAGTGATATTATATCATTGAATTCAAATTTAATACTATCCATTATACAGTGACCCACTTGTAACCTACTGTACAGCAGAGCGACATCCACTTACCCACCTTTTTTAATGTTTACTTTTTAATAATATTGACTAAAATTGAAATAATTTAATTA
>NW_021771783.1:0-985 GCF_005508785.2 Acyrthosiphon pisum | reverse complement strand
CAATCGGGTTCTACCCACCTACGCGTCGTAGTATTGCAGGGACTAGCCGAGCCAACTCTGACTTGAAAAGTTGGGTAGAACCCGATTGATCTTTTGAAATTGAACATATTTTTGTCATCGTTTCGACTTGGATTTCTGTTATTATTGATATAACCACATGTATTGGTGGATGGGCGCTATGAAATTGCCCATTGTCCTACCCTATTTCCAGTTTCGTCTATATGTGACTTTCGGCTAGCATGACAACGTTGCACAAAAATAACGTACGCAATCGTGTTGTGAAAAAAGGTTGAAAAAGGTACCGCCGATAAGCAGCGTACGCAATCGTATTCTACCCGCGTAGGTCAGCTCGCGACCCGCGACTGTACTGAGGAACTGTACTATGGTAACGCCTGTTCGGTGTTTGGAAGGAACGGGTCCTGGAACGAATTCCTTTTTAAAGAACGACACGATGAACGAATTCCTTTTTATAAAAAAAGAACGAGAAAATGAACTAGTTCTTTTTTTAAGGAAAAATAACAAAATTGTTCGTTCCTTTCTAGTTCCAAATGATGAAGAAATACCCTTTAAAGATTGAATCGAACTTTTTATTTTTTTAGTTATGTACAATTAACTTCTTTTTATCAAAACCATGCGTATCACACATTTGTTTATTTATCTTCAAAACTTTTCAACATTTTGACGTAATTTTATTTTTATTTTAAAGTTATTTAATTGTCCTATCAACTGACATACACAATTAAACCAGAAATGTGCTGATTATTTTTATTAAATTTAAAAAAAGAAAAAAAGTTGGCAAAAATTAGTATTTTTAAATGGAAATTGTACATTATTCCAAATAATTTATTATTAACTATGAGTTTTTGTTTTTTGTATTATAACTAAAATTTACCGAATAGTATAAAATTAAACGAATGACGACCAATTAACCGACTCAATCCTAGGAAAACTAAGATTGTAACAGGAATATATTATGAAAACCAAA
>NW_021771782.1:0-602 GCF_005508785.2 Acyrthosiphon pisum | reverse complement strand
TCTTTTTAAATCTACGATTTTAAAATGTAATACAAGATTCCTCATAAGTTTGTCTACCTTTTAGATAATAATATGTCTACAAGCAAGTCAAGTTAAATTTTTATGAGCGTTTGAAATTAATATTTTTACTACATTTGATATTCACTCGATTTCTCACGTAACGATTTTCTTATTTTGTGGTAATTAAAAAAACAAATGACTGTAGATACTTGAAAATTTCACTGAATGTTTATATTAGTATTTTCTATAAACGATAAAATTTTGAAAATAATTTGACACTTTTTGAGCTTATTACGGACATTGGCAGTTTTCAATTTTTTAAATTTTTTTTTCTATAAATATCAATAAAGTTTTATCTGTTGGGCCAAAAAGTGTAAAAAATTAATACAAGGCTCCTGATATATTGTTACAATAGCAGTTGAAAAATATTAAAAATACATAGGCACAATTTTTTTTTTTTGATGATTTAAAGATAGAATTTTGATAAAATTTATCAAATTTAAAATTGAATAATTATTTGGTAGTTAAAAATATATAAAATGTTCAACTTTTATACCTAAGGATTGAAAATTTCAAACAAGATTCCACGTGAGTAGTTAATT
>NW_021771781.1:10680-12920 GCF_005508785.2 Acyrthosiphon pisum | reverse complement strand
TTTATCGATTGTTTTAATCGATTAATCGATTGTTTTAATAGATTAATCGATTAATTTAATCGATTAATCGATATGTCTTTGACTATTTTAACAATCGAGCACACTAGCACTTCTTAATAAAAATCTTCGATTAATCGAAATTTTCGATTATTTAGTACTTTTGACAATCGAACAGCCCTAGTTATAGGTACCAAATAATTTTTAATTTCTACATGAAATTATAGTGTATTGCGGTGCCGCAACAATAGTGGTGGCAGGGTATGCAATGCATTCCCTGACCAGGTTTTATGTTATGTGGAGGGAGGGGGCATCATCAAAAGGAAGAATTAAGCAAGTTATTATTAAAAAAAAAAAAAAAAATGGAAAATGTACATTCTATACTTTTATAATTCTATAATAGATTGATATTACAATCAAACGCCAAATGATGAATAAATATCCGATAAAATTGAGACCACTGCAGATAACTGATAATCATAGGCGCAAATAGGGAGGGGGGTTTTAGGGGCTAATCCCCCCAAAAAATGTCCATAGCCCTCCCAAACATTTCCTACATTTTGTTTTAAGCTTATTCAATATTATCAAAGTAAGGTTTTTGCCTATGTATACCTAATACCTACTCTTTAGTCTTTACTAATATATTTTAATTCGTTAATCGTTTATCTTTATGGTTATAATTATTATATAAATACGCGAATACTTCATGAGCATTGAGCACCTCAGCACGGTGGAATTAAGAAATCTAGAAATACTAAAATGATAATATTGTGGTGATCCGGACATCCGGTACTCGTTGAATTTGATCATTTTTGTGTGTTATATTTAATTTTTAACTTTTGTAACTGAATCAAGGTTAATTTTTTAATAACGTTATCGTTTTATTAAAACTTCTGTGAAAAATGATGAAACCAAAAGTCCTTAGTGATGCGGCTAAAAGGGAAAAAAAATAAAGAGGAAAAAATAAATTATTTTAAAAACTAATAAAACAATTTTAAAATTTTTTAAACTGGATAAACTTGAACAAAGTAAGTTTTATTCGAAATAATTCATTTTTGTAGTTTAATTATTTTTAATATTTTACAAATTGCAATGCATACGCTAACTAGACATAATATAGTACCAATGCAATAAATTACTGTGAATATTGATTATTAAAACAATTTTAAAACAAAATCTTTATATAATACCTATAATAAATCGCGGTAAAAAAGTCCCGGAAAAAAAAGTCCCGATAAAAATTAATGAAAATATATCAAAATTAAAGAATAAATATGTTAAAATTGTATTGAAAAATACATTAAAATTACATAAAAAATATTATATCATAACAAATTTTAACTACTTAGGTACTTAAATCACATATTGAAATATACCTAATAAAATTTAATTTAATACAAGTCTAAAATAATAAAATGTACCTAATACATTATATACAATAGTCAATAATAAATACAATTAAAGTACCTCTATAATATATATTATAAATAATAATAATGCTATACAAATGTAATACTATAATTAGGTACAGCTCTTTCTTATGTTATGATACACGGCCGTTAAAAAGGCATGTTTATACCTATAAACAGACCTTTTTAACGTAGGTATACCTACATATAACCTATTACTATACCAAAAAACGTTTGTTTTTATGTAATGTTCCTAATCAAAGTTCAAATTATAAGTATCTATAGAAATTTCGTATATTATATTTATTAGTCTACTATATTTTAAAAACCATTCAGAATGAATTCCTATTAAAACATACTAATTTTTTTTAAACTTCCTTTCAATTTATGATGAATAATTTATAATATGAAACTTTTTATATTTATCCATACAATTTGATATATATCATATTATTATCATTACACTTTAATTAAATACTAAATTACTAAGCTACATAAAAAGCTAAAAATATGATCTTCATTAAGGAACTTGAAAATTAAATATACATATTATAATATTATATAAGTATAGGTAAGCTTCTTTCAATTTTTTATATTAAATGATTTTTTGTGTAACTTTAATATCTACTGTCAAATACCTAGGACTTACACTTGATCGCAGACTTACCTGGGCTCCCCACCTTACATCTAAAAGAAAAAATCTAAACCTACGGCTGCGCATGTTAAAAACTTTTTGCGACAACAACAAACACACACACATTAAAACTAAACTCCTAATTTACAAATCTCTAATTAAGCCAATCTGGACATATGGCATACAACTCTGGGGTAATG
>NW_021771781.1:6855-9470 GCF_005508785.2 Acyrthosiphon pisum | reverse complement strand
GAATGGCTTTTTTATTAATTTGACTATTTGACTACTGATAACTGATGTACTGTTGGAGATGTTTTTAAAAATATGATGAACTTTAATATAACTACCATAACTATACTAATACTATACTGCTTGACAAGTTTTAAAAATTGGGAGCCATACATTTTGTCTTGTATTAGGGGTCTGCCAAAGGTTATCTGTGGCACTAAGTTTTTATCATTATACTGTATAGTACAAGTACAGGGGCCCTATAACATTTTTAACATCAGGACCCCACAAAATCTGGTTTCGGCACTGGTGTATTGCGTTTTGTTGAAATACGTTTTGAAACCTAAAATTAAGCACACTTGTTTTTTTTCCTTTTTTATCACTTGAGTAAATAATTAGTAAGAAAAGTAAAAACGGCGGAGCTACTCTATAGGTATCATAAACAGATGTTTTCAATTTTTCCACATTGTTCGATTGGGTGTTGGTGCAGATGCGTACGTCTCACTTTCGTACACGCCGATTTTCTTCTCAGTTGCGTACACAATTATAAACTACGAACGAATTATTGTCGCATTTGCGTACACAGCTTAAAATGTAGGCATTCCCTATGTATACTTTTGCCGCCTAAATATAAATTATAAGCTATTTATCATCTTATCGAATCAAAGACGTACGATCTGCTGTATGCACGCACCGTTTTACTTGATATGATTTTATCTACGATTGTACGATTGATACGTTTTATTGATATACGTGACATCAGTGTGTGAACAGTATACCAATACCATACGGAGAACGGTGTGGCTACCCACCGCAATTTTTTCTTATTTTTTTTTACAATAATTCATTATATTTTATAGATGGAACTTTCAAGACTTGTAATAAGCAATTCACACAATTGTACACGTTTCACATCGATATAAGCTCTAGTTTTCACGAACGCAATGCTTTCCCCGTCATTTTTGCTCTTTTGTCCGATAAAAAGCATCAAACGTACCATCGCCTTTTTGAGGAAATGAAAAATATTGAATGGAATCCACAGTCTGTACACCTCAACTTCGAGATAGCCACAATGAACGTGTAGTAGGGAGAAATTACGCAGTAGGGGAAGGTAATGATTTCAGGTGAAATGAGTATACGTTAAACACGATATAGCAAGATGATACGTAGTGTAAAACAAATGCACGGGGTTGACGACCCGTTTCAATAGGCGAAGGGACGTAGCTGGCGGGACCGGTTACATGTGTTCCTCGGAGGAATGACTCGCTCTACGACGTAGTATCCGCCGACGAATCGACATAGGCTTATACACAGGTGTTAATCTAAGATAGGGACTGTGAGTGAATGTGTATGTATGTGTGTGTGTATATTGAATAGTTATGAATTTGTGTTACCTTTAAGAGTGTATGCGTAAAGTCGTCCTACCACTGTATTATACTTACCTAATGTTATTTGCGTTGTCAATATTGTAAATATATATATATATATATATATATTTAATCACTGACCCTATGCGGTGGCTGTTGTAACAGTACTCTGCATCTGTTTCATATGTTCCTTCGGAGTAGTGTTCGACGGTCGGTATCACGGCGACAATATATTTATTTTGATTCGCAGGGTTTTATAAAATATTATAAGTCTGGCGCTCTTTTCTAGAGCCTCGTATGATATTTAATATCATATTTTTTTTAAGAATATGAATTCCACATTCTATAACTATTGTGACTGTGACTATTATCGTATGCTCTTAAAATTCCCTACATTTGTAGCAATCGTACGTAGTCAATGGCAGATCGAATGTTGATGAGCACTTAAAACTATGCTTATACTCTGGGTAAATAAATATGATTGTGATCTAAAAAATAAATAAATTATAGTAGTATGTATCTAAAATTATGCTTATATTCTAAATAAATAAATATGATTATGATCTAAGTTCTACTCTTATGAAACCCTACATGCGCAGCAGTGGCGTACCCAGAATTTTAGAACTGTGGGTCGGCCTTACTTACGAGAAACTTCAACCAACTAGGTATTACAAAGTCGATTGAAATGTAATGGAAAAATGGAACATATTAATATATTATAATCATTGTTTGGTATTGTCATTGTTTGTTGTTTTTTTATTTAAATTTTTTATAATGCCTGTGTGCGTTATAAAAAATTGTACGAGTGGCAGTCGTACATCAAAAATTGCCAAAAATAAACCAATCCTTCATCGTTTTCCTAAGGAAGAATATCTGCAAAAATTGTGGATTGAACTTAGTGTTATAATATCTGAAAAAATTAAAATTTCTTCTGGTTAGTAAACATTTATTTGTGGTTTTATATTATTCGCCTACATGGATACATAGTAATCAATAACTATAGATTAATTTGGTTTTTAAGTATATAATTATTTTAATTTACCTAAAATGTATGTAAACGTTATAGCACGAGTATGCACTATGCTCATTACATTTTGATTCATCTGATTATAAAAAACCATTGATTCAAAAAATGTTAGAATATTCTCCTAAACATCAACGAAAACTTAACCCAATGCTGTACCATCAAAAATTTGGTTGGTTATATTTTTCATATAAAAAAAAATCAATTAAATCTTTTCTAAATCATTTTATTCCAGCCCAGAATTCAAA
>NW_021771781.1:3481-4835 GCF_005508785.2 Acyrthosiphon pisum | reverse complement strand
TCAAACACGTCGTTACCGATCGAAAATCGGACTAAAACTAAACATTAAACACTAAACGAACTTCTTAAATTCAATCGATCTAATAATACTAATCGTAATCGTAATCGTAATCGTTATCTGCACTTCTGCAGACTGTCGTTTGAAAATTCCGGCTATTTTTCTACCATTTGCTGGATTCTCGTAATAAAGGAAGATAACCAATTCTTTATAAGTAATATATATATATTATATATATATAATTATTACTAATAAGTAATATTATTAAACTGGGCTCCACGTGGAGCCGTATATATTTTCATAATAATATTACACATCATGTCAGACGTCAGTCGTCGAACGAAAAACAAATTATTATTATATCAATAATCAATATATCATAATATTTGGCTTCGCAAAATAGTTAGCTTAGTCCCAAGGGGGGGGGCTACTGCTCCCTTAGCCACCCCCTTAAACCCGCCCCTGCAATATTTGATTTCGCGCCTTTTTACTGAGACTGGATGACGTAGTCGTCATGCGCAGTAAGCAGTTGCTGTCATACCATGTTATTTAGCCATGATCTAGATAACCTCAACACTGCACTCACATTATAAAATCATGAACGCATCGTAAATCATATAATATATACTTCAAGACCCCTCCGATCAGAAGTTCAGTAAAAAGAACACAATAAATTAAGCACAGCCGCACCTTTTGTTATACCGCACAAAAAAAAAAATTCGTAAACAAATCAATACATTAACGTAACGTTCAATCGGTACACAACGACAAAGAAGGGATTACACAAAAATCGTTCAATAGGTATAAGGATGTGACAAAACCAACACACTCTCGCCAGCTCGCCAGTCCAAGAGAAGACAGTCTCTCAAAAGAACCCTCAAGACAAATCATCCACGCTGGATTTACTATATGACAACTATTTTGCCGTTTAAAGCGAATGCGTATGTAAAATGTATGTATATTGAGTTATTTCAACATTTGATATGACTATTTAATTAATTATCTCGTATTATCAAACAAATTCACTTTGTTAAATATTCATTCCCTTGTCTAATCACTATTTTACAGTATAAAGTTCTGTGACTATATTATCGTATAATAGTGCAGTAGTTACAGTATAAGTGCTCATCAAGTTATACTAACTTAAGTTACATTCGGTTAGCCATCGACTATGTACAAATGCTACGAATATAGGTATCTTTTAGAGCTTACGATAATAGTCACGTCCCAAATCACAGGCAACAAATGCATATAATATTGGTATACAAAATTCATATCACATCAATATCATACATGCAATTTAGAAGAAAAATATATCTTAATATAGTGAGTGTTTAACATACAAATCAAAACACGT
>NW_021771781.1:0-2142 GCF_005508785.2 Acyrthosiphon pisum | reverse complement strand
TAGTAGTAGCAACAGTAATATTGAAAGCAAAAAATGGCCAATGGTATGGAATGAGTCTCAATGGATCGAATTTAAAGAAAAATATCCATGGATTGTTAGTGCAGATGGAAAATTAGGATGTAATATTTGTTCGTCTATAACATGCTTGGGGGCGTCAAAGAAAGATAGATTACGTATTTCTAATGAGTGGAGTAATGGTTTAATTGAGGCTTCTGGGAAAGATCGTACCAGCCAACTATCAAATCTTCGTATAAAAATTAAAAAACACTATGAATCCGAAAGGCACCAACTTGCTGACAAAATAAATAAAGAAAGAAAAGAAAAATCCATCCAAGTGTCTATGCAAAAAAGTATAGTCGATCACGAACAGACAACAATTAAGGTATTTAGAACAGCATATTATATTGCAATGAAAAATAGACCGTTTTCTGATCACGATGATTTAATTAAACTACAAGAAATAAATGGTGTAAATCTAGGTAAAATACTTCATTCTAGATATTCCGCAACAAATATAATAAATCACGTATCGAATATAAGGAGAAAACAATTAATATCTAAGATTATCACATTAAACTCAAAATTAAGTATTCTTATTGACGAATCTACTAGCTTAAGTAATAAAACTACTCTGGTAGTTTATTTAAAAACTTATTTAGGTGGAAATAATCCCGAATATGTATTCTTGGATTTATGTGAATTACAATCACAAGATGCTGAACAAATAGAAAAACAACTTTTAAACACATTAAAATCAAATGGTTTACATGAAAAATACTTACAAAAAAATTGGGTGGCTATAGCTACAGATGGAGCTAGTGTCATGGTTGGTAAAAATTCAGGTGTAGTAACTCGATTACGTGAGAAATATCCAAAACTATTTACTTGGCATTGCTTTAATCATAGGCTTGAACTATCAGTATCCGATACAATAAAAGACGTACGAGGAATTGACCATTTTAAATGCTTTATAGATAAATTATATAGTTTGTACAATCAATCGCCAAAACATTCTCGTGCTCTGGAAAGTTGTTGCCAAGATCTAAAACTGCAGTTTAATAAAATAGGTCGTGTACTTAGTACTCGATGGGTATCCAGTAGTTTAAGGACAGTAAGAGCAGTTTGGAAGTCATTTGCTGCCCTTCATTCTCATTTCAAAAATTCTTGTGATGACCAAAGTAATGATAAAAATACAATTGCAGTATTTATTGGTTTGAAAAAAAGACTTGAAAGTCCAGAATTTATTTTAGGTCTAGGTATTATGTATGATGTACTTCAAGAACTTTCAATGTTATCGAATGAATTACAGTCTCGAACAATTACGCTACCAAAAGCTGAACAGTCAATAAAAAGAACAATTAGAATAATTGAAAGTTTTAAACAAGAACCAGGAGAATATACACAAATAGCATTAAATGCTAAATCAAAACTATTATTTAATGAGATTGAACTTGTTCCGAATAAAAAAATTGTTGCTATAAATCAAAATCAATTTATTCAAAGTATAGTTGATAGAATGACGACTCGATTATGTTCGAGGTCAGAGGATGAGAACTATCAATTACTTAGTGATATTTCAGCACTAGATCTAAATAACATAAAAATTGGAAGTAGTGGAAGTATTAGATATGGAGAATTAGAATTACGAAGAATTTGTAGGCGTTTTGATGTTGATGAAGTACAAGCTGTTCAAGGATTAAGAGCCTTTATAGAAAATAATGAACTGATACCAGATAATTTTAAACCCATTTTAAATACAATCGCATCATTACCATGTTCGACAGCTGAGTGCGAAAGAGGTTTTAGCCTTATGAATAATATTATTACAAATTTGAGGGCATCACTTTTAATTTCAAACGTATCAAGTTTAATGTTTATTAAAAGTAACGGACCTCCTATTGAAGTGTTCAACCCAGAAATGTACGTAAGATCGTGGCTAGAAGACCATCGCTCAGCTGATGACAACCAATCACGATTGAAAAGAAATAATTTAACAAAATCGGAATCCAGACAACATTTATGGGATATTTTTCAATAAATTTATTTTAAAAAAAATGTTTAGTTTTAATTTTAATTTTAATTTGTACAATTAATGTAAGTGCGTTGTGTTATTTACTCTCTACCAAAGTATTCGGTCAGACT
>NW_021771780.1:0-768 GCF_005508785.2 Acyrthosiphon pisum | reverse complement strand
GTATTTTAAATATTTTTTCAACTGATATTGTAACAATATATCAGGAGCTTTGTATTAAATTTATACACTTTTTGGCCCAACAGATAAAACTTTATTGATATTTATAGAAAAAAAAAAACTAAAAAAATTGAAAACTTACAATGTCCGTAAACAGCTCAAAAAGAGTCAAAATATTTTCAAAATTGTATGGTGTATAGGAAATGCTAATATAAACATTCAGTAAAATTTTCATGTATCTGCAGTTATTCGTTTTTGAATTACAACAAAATAAGGAAATCGCTACATGAGAAATCGAGTGAATATCCAATGTTGTAAAAATTTGAATTTCAAACGATCATAAAAATTTAATTTGACTTTCTTATAGATATTTTTTGTTTGATAAAGGTAGATAATCTTATAAGGAATCTTGTATTACATTTTCATATCTTAGATTTAAAAAGAAAAATTTTTATGAATTTCTAACTCGAAATAATTTGCAAATTTTCGTGATTTTTCCATATTTTGTCATTTTTTGAACTTTAAATGCTTATAAAAAAAAACTGTGACTAACGATTTTTAATATTTTTCATCTGCCTTTGAAACAATATACTAGGAGCCTTCTATTAAATTTTCAAGCTTTTTTGATAAACAAATAAAATTTTATTGATATTTTTAGAAAAAAAACTAAAAAAAAATGAAAACTGACAATGTCCGTAAAGAGCTCAAAATAAGTCAAAATATTTTGTAAAATTTTTTCGTGTATAGAAAATGGAAATGTAAACATTCAGT
>NW_021771779.1:0-2131 GCF_005508785.2 Acyrthosiphon pisum | reverse complement strand
CAAAACACAATTGCAACAGTTTGATTAGATTGATTAAATGTCGAACGAACGCTAAGATGAAGACGTTCGTTAGCCTTATGTCCAGTGTTAGGCATTATCTATATAGATAAAATTATCTAGATACATTTTTCATATATTTTATCTCATCTAGATAACTTTTAAATGATTTATCTATTAAATCTTTTCTAGATTATATAAACGGTCTTTTTTTTAGGTCTTAATTTATCTAGATAATTATTTAGGTACTCTATAGTTTATTTTTTTTTTATACAATATTAATTCACACAATTTCACTGCATTGTAATAATATGATCCGTAGATCTACAAAAAGTTAATATTGAGAAAATATAACACAATATAGAGAAAAAAATATTTCTTATCAACAATATTCTTTCCGATAAAAATTAGAAACCAAAAACTATTATTATGGCATACAATTACTGATGACAAAATTCTAAAGAAAAAAGTTTTTTACTAAAATACTATATCTCTATTCAATCGTAATGTGGGCTTGAAAGGGTTAAACAATTTTTTTTTATGTAACCAAATGTATCAATCTGTTGATTGTAACATAAAATAAATGAAATATCAATGTAAATTTATTATATTTTTTTTTTATAATCAGCTATCAGCTAAAGTTTTTTTTTCTATAAATTATCTAAGTATTATCTATATAATTTTTTCTTGAAATTATCTATAATCTAGATAATTTTATTTGAATTAATCTATTATCTCATCTAGATGATTATATTTAAAAAGTAGGTCAGCGCATTTCGGTGGTCGATGTTTGTCCATCGTCTCTTCGGGCCTCGGACAGGATAGTGTAATTTTACTATATTCGATTTGAATGCAATGATTGCATTCGATAAAAAACGATTATGAGCGGACGAGGGAATCTTTTTTATTTAATTTTATTCGTTTCTATGGTGATAAACAAAGCGTTTTAAAATAGCTCAAAAATGGCTAAAATTTTCCGAACTTTAAACCGTAAGGAACAAAATCCAAAATACAACAAAAAAGATCTCTCGTCATTTTTCATTTGAAGCAATATTTCTGGTAGAAAACGTCGTCCGTAATAATTTAATATTATAAAATTGTGAAATCGTACGTTTTTTCTCCTTTAACCGCTTTTATTTCGAGTAGCGTTTCGAAAATCGAAAAATGTAAAGTACCAGCTCAAGAACATTACCTTTCAGAAAATATGCTATACTTGATACTTATGAGCAAGTTTAGATAAGGCTCTACATAAAATGAGTATGCTATGCCACCATTTTGCGACTCATACATCAATGATAAAATGACAAAATAAAGAGGGAGAAATTCAAATTCACATAACATTATTAGTCGCAAAATGGCGGCGTAGCATACCTGTATCTATAGTGCCCTAGTTTAGAGGGAGAAAAAGTGTTTACAGAATAAAAAAGAAATAAACATCATTGTAAAACCAATAAATTTCCTCGCTCCGCTCAGAATCTAAAATATCTATTATCTTATTTAGATAATTATTTGCTTATCTATGCCTAACACTGCTTATGTCGACATCATAACACAAATCCATCGACATAATTTGAGTTAAGATTACAGGTAGGTATATTGGATATTTATGGGTTATTGTATATGGGTTATTTAATTTAAATAATTCTGTCGATTCTATCTATCGGTATTCACGATATTATTAAAACTTAACGAATCTATAATTTACGTCCAACTAGAGTCTAACCGATTTAAATATTATGTAGTTGAACATGAACACGCCATAGTTCATTATACAAAATACAAGTAAGTAACTTGATTTTTTATTGCGAATAATAGATTTTTCAAAATAATATATTTCTTATACTAATTGGTATAATTTCTATTAGGTATACTGTTTGGCAGCAAATTTTACTGATGCTAAAAATATAAAGGTATGTTCGATTATTCTATTTATTAACTTATTGTTGATTTCAAATTTTACCTACTCGATTATTTAGATTTGGCAATAGGTCAAGAGGTTGTAGATGTCAATTATCAGCACACTATTTAGATCTCTGACTCTTCGTGCAATAGCCACTTTTAAGTAATTACGGATATAGCAAACATTTTAGTGAATAATATTTTTTGAGCTTGACACGGCACTTAATACTAACGA
>NW_021771778.1:0-830 GCF_005508785.2 Acyrthosiphon pisum | reverse complement strand
TACAGTAGGTTACAAGTGGGTCACTGTATAATGGATGGTATTAAATTTGAATTCAATGATATAATATCATTGTATAAGAAAAACGATCTGAGCGGAGACGGTATGTTAGTCTAGGTATAAGACATAATATTATATTAGGTACCTATAATAAATTCCAAATTAATCATATCATATTATTTATTAGGTACTTATAACGCGTTATACATCAACAAAAAACCGTGGTACTATCATAGATATATAATAGTATACTTTAGAAGTTTCAAGTACCCACGAATAATATTATACAATCACAACAAAATAACTAAAATAGTTATCCTAGGTTTTTAATATGTAATTTCGTCCAAATTTGTACTTAAAATGACTATAAAAATAAACTGTGTAAATGTATTTTTTAGATTTTTTGGTAACAGAATTAATTACTTACGTGGAATCTTGTTTTAAATTTTCAATTCTTAGATACAAAAATTGAACATTTTATAAATTTTTAACTACAAAATAATTTTTCAAATTAAAATTTGATAAATTTTGTCAACATTTGATCTTTAAATGCTTATAAAAAAAAATTGTGCCTATGTATTTTTAATATTTTTCAACTGATATTGTAACAATATATCAGGAGCTTTGTATTAAATTTATACACTTTTTGGTTCAACAGATAAAACTTTATTGATATTTATAGAAAAAAAAAACTAAACAAATTGAAAACTTACAATGTCCGTAAACAGCTCAAAAAAAATCAAATTATTTTAAAAATTTTATCGTATATATAAAATGCTAATATAAACATTCAGTGAAAATTTCAAGTTTCTACAGTCACTCGTTTTTTAATT
>NW_021771777.1:0-936 GCF_005508785.2 Acyrthosiphon pisum | reverse complement strand
TAAAAGTTGACATTTTATAAATTTTACTACAAAATAATTATTCAATTTTAAATTTGATAAATTTTGTCAAAATTTCAACTTCAAATGCTTATAAAAAATAATTGTGCCTATGTATTTTTAATATTTTTCAACTGCTATTGTAACAATGTATCAGGAGCCTTGTATTAATTTTTTACACTTTTTGGCGCAATAGATAAAACTTTATTGATATTTATAGAAAAAAAAACTAAAAAAATTGAAAACTTACAATGTCCGTAAACAGCTCAAAAAGAGTCAAATTATTTTCAAAATTTTATCGTATATATAAAATGCTAATATAAACATTCAGTGAAATTTTCAAGTTTCTACAGTCATTCGTTTTTTAATTACAACAAAATAAGAAAATCGTTACATAAGAAATCGAGTGAATACCAAATGTTGTAAAAATATGAATTTCAAACGCTCATAAAAATTTAATTTGAGTTTCTCATAGACATTTTTTTTTTGATAAAGGTAGATTAACTTATAAGGAATCTTGTATTACATTTTAAAATCTTAGTTCTAAAAAGAAAAATTTTTACGAATTATTAACTCAAAACAATTTGCTAATTTTCGTGATTTTTACATATTTTGCCAATTTTTGAACTTTAAATGCTAATGAAAAATAACGGTGACTAAGGATTTTTAATATTTTTCAAATCTCATTGTAACAATATAGTAGGAGCCTTCTATTAAATTTTCAAGTATTTTTACTCAACAAATAAAGTTTTATTGACATTCATAGAAAAAAAAAACTAATTAAATTGGAAACTGAAATTGTCCGTAAACAGCTCAAAACAAATTAAAATATTTTGAAAATTTTATCATGTATAGAAAATGGAAATATAAACAACCAGTGAAAATTTCATGTATCTACAGTCATTCGTTTTAAAGTTACACCAAAAACCAAAATCAATT
>NW_021771776.1:0-839 GCF_005508785.2 Acyrthosiphon pisum | reverse complement strand
GAACCGATCACCCTTGACAACTCCGGAGGGAAAGAACGAGTCAGGCAAGCAGAGACAGACAAATAGACAGAATGGCACAAGCAGTTGGAGCAACAGTATTGTAAGTTGACTAATTAAGTTGAATATAAAGATATTATAAATAAAATTAGAGCTTTTGGAGTGCACGTCTCACGTTGGTTTTTAAATTCTTAAAACCAGCGTTAAATTTTAAATATTATTGGTGAAGGTGTAATATTTGAATAAAAATAAATAAAACAAGCTTGTTAGGGAAACATATGTAATTTTTGTAAAGGCAGCAGTAGACTGACCTAGGTATTATTTTTGTAATAGACAGTGATAGACTGATCTAGTTTTTTTATGATAGGCAGCGGAGGACTGACCTGGGAATATTTTTTGGTAGACAGCGGTAGGCTGATTTAAGAGTTTTTATGGTAAATAGACAGCAAGGGACTGATTTAATGATATATAGTGATTATTGAGAATAAATAGTGATAGACAGTAGTATAGGCTGATTTAAAAATTGATGCACGCGCGTAGCAATTGAATAAATATATTGAAATAATTGATGAATAATTTTTGAGTTGAAATAAAAGTGAATAATTGATGAATAAATATTGAATTGAAATAAAGGTAATTGAATTGAAATAAAAGAATTAAATTGAATGATAAATAATTGTTGGAAGAGAATAAATTGGTTGATAATAAATAATTGTTGAAAGAGAAATAAGTTGATATATTGATGAAAATAGATTTTGTTTTGAGTGAAAATAGTTTACGTCAAATTTGAAAAAAAAAAAAAAAGTAATTGTAAGGCTAGCCTAGAATAAGTATAATTATAA
>NW_021771775.1:0-487 GCF_005508785.2 Acyrthosiphon pisum | reverse complement strand
CCCCCCTGACTATGATTCAGACCCCTCCAAAAAACATTCCTTATTTCTTTAGATATAAGCTGCTTATAGATTATTTTAAATTAATAATTTTGTTAGGTGGACTGTAGCCCCCCAGAATTTTAACACTAGTTGCGATTATGCTCATGTACCAATAGGTCATTTAATACATATTGCTTGTTGTTTTTAGCTAAATACATTATGTTATGCAGTTAATATAATATATATAGGTATACACTGCTATACTGCTTGCAGATATAGGTGAAGAGCATTGAACAAATTGTACACTGTAGTGATAGTTCACATATCGTGAGGACTAAGGAGCAAAATTGTATGCAACCTCTTAAAACCATTTATTTTCTTTTTTGTCCCAATTTAAATGCAATGAACCATCAGCCGTCACAACATAGCAAAATTAAGAATTTCGAAAATATGGTATTAGTGGTATAATTCAGCCTCCCTGCCATTCGAAATTATTATTTTTAATATT
>NW_021771774.1:0-1102 GCF_005508785.2 Acyrthosiphon pisum | reverse complement strand
ATACTAACTTAAATTAGATTAAATAATTTTACATTTTTTTATTAATCTTTTTTTACATTTGTTTTCATGCTTATGCTGACTTAAATTAGGTTAGAAAAAATTTACACATTCTTTGTATTGACTTGCTTTAACAATTTTTTATACCTTATACTAACTTAAATTAGATTAAATCATTTTACATTTTTTTATTAATCTTTTTTTTTACATTTATTTTCATGCTTATGCTGACTTAAATTAGGTTAGAAAAAATAAATTTTACACATTCTTTGTATCTACTTGCTTTAACATTTTTTTTTTTTATGACTAATGCTAGCTTAAAATAAGTTAATAATTTTATACTTATTTTAGTACTTAGGTTAATATCTTAAAGTAGGTTATTTGTAATTGTTAATGTTATTCTGTAATTCTTATATATTAGTTATATAATACTTCGTGGTTTTTTTTGTTTATACTACTCATTTATACATAGACTTACATTGATTTAATTGTACTAATACGTAAATGATATATATTTCCTATCCTAAAATCTGTAATTTGCATGATCTGGATATATTACTGAACTAGGTATTTGAGAAGAAAAGAGAAAGAAAATGTTGTCTAATTCTGAGCGTGTTGTGGGGTGTTTTGATTTCTTTATTTTTTTTATTATTGGTATAACTGTATGTTTATCTTATATGGTTAAATATATTTTTTATACTGAGTCTTCTATTATTTGATTTTAGTAACTGTTCGGATTCTTTATCATGCATTTCAGTTTTTATTGTTTTTTTTATGCGTATTATGCATTCAGTGGTGTGTTATATTTAATTTCGGGGAAATAGAAAAAGGTGTGCCTTCAGAATCTGTTAACGATTGTTTTATATTTGAGTTTATAGAGTTTATGCTCCCGATTTTTTAGGGACATAGATTTCTTCGACCTCTCTATTGTTAGTCTTCTCAATGAACTCGAAAATTGGTGATCTTTGTGTGTTGGTGTTGGAGGGTTCTGTTAGTTCATTATTTATTTTTATATAATTTTGAGTCGGGACTATTTGTATTTTATTTATATTATTAATTGTGTTTTTATATATCGTCTCTCGTTTCTTTAAATTTTATTTTGCTA
>NW_021771773.1:0-1428 GCF_005508785.2 Acyrthosiphon pisum | reverse complement strand
GGCTCATAACATTTTTAGATAAATATGAACTGCTTTCGAAACAGCAGTTTGGTTTTAGACCAGGTTTGGGAACGGAGAATGCTTTATATAGTGCAACACACTTTATAAAAAACGCTCTAGACAACAGTAAGAAAGTAGTCGCGATTTTTCTTGATTTGTCTAAAGCCTTTGATACTGTTAATCATAAAAAATTAATAAATATTTTACCTAATTTTGGTATCACTGTAACAAGCTTAAGTTGGTTCACAAGCTACTTGGAAAACAGAAAGCAAACTGTTAGTATTAATGGTATTACAGGTGATGATCTATTTATAAACTGCGGCGTTCCTCAAGAAAGTGTGTTAGGTCCACTCTTATTTATATTGTATATAAATCATATGTGTAATTTGGACATTGACGGAAGAATAGTCACATATGCAGATGACCCCTGCTTACTCTATTGTGGAGACTCTTGAGGTGATGTTAGAACCAAAGCAATTCGAAAATCCAAAATTGTTGTGGAATTTCTAAAACTTAGGAGTCTATCTATCAATTTCAAAAAAACTATGTTTATGAACTTTTCGATAAATTATGTTAAAGATAATTTTGATGAACTTACGTTACATTTCTGTGATAATGGCACATTGTGTAATGGCACAGTTTGTCAAAAATTATTTAGAGTATCTAGTACTCGATATCTAGGCTTAACGTTTGACAATCACCTGAGATGGAATCTTCATGTGAATAACATAGTCATGCGTCTACGAAGTTTAAATTACAGTTTTTATAAGCTACGTAAAATTGTATCTGTTCATGTCATGCGAACTGTATACTTAGCTCTATATCAAGCAATATTTCAATATTGTCTGTTAATCTGGGGAGGACTCTCGGAAAACGCTCTATAACCTTTATTGCTTCATCAACGACAGATAGTGCGTGTATGTCTACAAAAAACAAACTATGTTGCATCAACTGATCTTCATTTTAAGGATTTCAATGTATTACCAGTTGACTTTGTTTTCAAAAAAATAGCTATTTTATGGGTGGTTAAACATTTAGATCAATGGGTAGAGAAAAATGAAATTAGTAACAAAAGAGCTTTTCGATCTTTCGTCTTTCGATGCTAAAACATCACTTTTTAAAAAATCAGTTGGTCAAAAATTTGTTGCTTATCTTGGTCCTATATATTACATTTCTATGCCTTTCTCTATAAAGAAGAGTGTTAATATTAATTACAATTATAACAAAGCTAAAAAATTAATTAATGATTGGCTACATGTATCATTAACTGTAACGTAGGTTAACCTTATTATAAAATAATAATTGAACAATCATATTTTTTTTAAGATTTGCGATTTTGTATGGGTAATGAAGTTCATGGGTTCTGCTATAAAAATATATAAGATTAATACCGCTAGAAACATTTCAACAGGTTTTTAATGACCGTTT
>NW_021771772.1:0-6134 GCF_005508785.2 Acyrthosiphon pisum | reverse complement strand
ACAGTTTGATCTTTGATATGTTATTATAAACAAGATAAATAATAGTTATTCTTATAAAAGAAGCCTGCCAAGAAGAGTCGACCTCGATGAAGTTCTATAACATTTTTTATTATATCGTACCATAGTTTTAAGCCTAACCTCAAACTATAATATACATATTATTCATCAACTATTTTAGGAGAACAACTTTCAGAATCCTTTGCTATCCTAAAAGCACTTATCTTATTAAGAAACAATAACCTCAAAGACACAACATTTTTCACAGACTGTCTAAGTACAATCGACAATACAAAAATTACCTGCAACGTGTCAGATACCCATCCACATATTAAAATTAATATTTTTAATCACAAAATAATAACTACAATTATACTCTACACACTTTTCAAGTTTAACTTTAATAATTAATATAATATTACAGAACAATATTTATCTGAGAAAATCAATACATAAAAATCAATTTTTTTGACGAATAGTTGTAAGTATTTTAAGTTGTTTTTAAATCATAAGTAAAATGGAGTAGCAAGGTTGTCCGGCAAAATGTTTATCCTTTACTCCTACAAAATTTAACTTTAAATACTTATAAAGTTATAACTAATCAATTACTCATCGGACATTTGATTTTTATGTACTATTTACATTTTTAGAATATAAAAAAACATATATTGTCATTTAAAAAAGTAATAACCTGAATAATAATAATAAAAATGTTAAAAATCTCTTATTGTAAAAACTTATGTTTTTGGAAAATAAGTAAACTTAAAAACGGTTATATTTTTCTATACAAACAGAGTTTACTTTAAAAGAATCACCTTGTTTATAATGATATTATAGATATTTACATCATTTGATTTAATATAATATGTATATTGTATAGGTACCTATGATATTATAATATTATTATTCATATCTAATATTATGTCTCACAGTGACTCACACATTATATTTTTATCGCATCAATTATACATAAATTCGTACGAAATGAGTTAAACATACGCTCGATTGGTTTTATTCATTTGTTTTGATTAAATTTTATGTTCAGCATATTATTATGTTCGTTATCTTAACCCAATCCACTCACTATTTGTGGCCACGGTGTATAAAATATAGTACAGACAGTACAGTACATTAATTAAATCTCCAACTCTATCGGACATCCAAACTTCTCTGTATTAGCCATCACTTATATATTGCACAAACGTAATACGAATGTACCATGGTCAGAAGTCTCGCGGGAAATATATCATAAAGTTGAGCGATTTCGGTTTGCGTACCTCTTGGCCTAACTACGCGGATCTCTGGCTTGCCGAAATGTGGCGACACAAAGGCGTATTTTTTTAATTGTTGATTTTTTTTCTATATATCCTTCAGAAACCGCTTTGATGTTTACTCGACATTTATACACAAGGAAACCAGTAAAACATTTAAAATAATAATTATAAAACCTTTAGGGCTCTGAATGGGCCAAGCACTTAGCTTTGTGGAGAATTGTATAGCATTCTTTTTGAGACCGTTTAAGTTTTTATCATACTTTCATTCATATTAAAACTAATGTATTTGTTATAAGCTTTTCAAGTGGAATAATAGTCGATAGTGTTGGATAATGCTATATTTTACTTATCTTCAAAGTACGTAATATTTGAATTATTCCACTGGTACAAACACGTACGGTACTATAATACAAAACAAAGATCACTTTAGTCGCCCACGATCGTGGTGTATATACATTATACTTGCATTATTATGTTTATAGGTTTACATGGGTAAATGACGTGTCGTGATTAATTAATTTTTTTTAACGTCATACATTTGATTTTAGACTGTTGAGCGAACCAATAGAACGAGTTTAAGAAAGGAATTGACACGAAATCAAATCGCGAGTAATTCATTTAATGGTTTGCTGGTTGATCAGTAAAATTTAAAATTAACAATATTATACACAGTAAAATAGCATTTTAATGGTTTGCTGGTTGATCAGTAAAATTTAAAATTAACAATATTATACACAGTAAAATAGCATTGTTTACCTTTTGTAAATATCATTAAATAACGACGTTGTGCCATACAATTTTCCACAGCGAGGATTTTAATTTCCGCACAAACATGTTGTTACATTAGTTTGACTGTATATCACTTTACAACTATACTCAGTGAATAGGGCTATACCTATTAAATGACGCGTATTTTTGTCCCGGCTGCTGTTGACGGTCCGTGACGATTAGTTATCGGATACAGTTTTCCGAGTAATTTTAATCGCATCACATAGTATACACGTTTGAATATTACTACGTTAGTACTTAAATTGTATTTTAATTAAAAATATTAAGTCGTTCAGACGGAAATTAAGTCTGGAAAGTTATTGTATAAGCCTTGATTCAAAAAATTAATACATTTTATTCAATGTCCGTGATTGCCTCTACGGCTCTACATAAGTTTTTTCAGCAAGCCCCAGTAATCTGTAACAAGATATTCATAATAAATACATAATTAAAATTGTATTGAATACCATTTAAATTGCAATTTTCAAATCAGAATTATATTAAGTACTATTTATTTTAATATCATAAAGGAATACTTTTATATTATAAATCAAAATATGTTCCTGAAATATAAAATAATTATTCAATGCAATGTCAAGTACAAGTCGAATATTAAAAAAAAATCACTAATGTCGTATTTGAGAAGCATATTTATATAAAGCTATTTAATTAATCTTCGAACAAATTATAATATACAAATGGTCGTCATAAAAATCCTAAAGATGAAATGAAAAAAAATATTTGAAGCCTCGAAAAATTATTAAAAGGAATAAAGAGCATTATCGCTTAGCATATTTATTATTTATGTTGATTTTAATCCAAATCTCTTGAATTATTATTACGCTAAAAAATAATGTCTTTGGTAAAAATCATTCAAATGTCTTACATTCACTCGTAAATCAAACACGTTTTACATTACATATTTTATTCTAGTCACCGGACAGTAGCTTGAAAAAAATAATTTTGAAACAACAAAACACTTCAATGGCAGATATGAAATAAATGTATTTAAATTTCTTAACACTCATTTGACATTAATGCAGGGACGTGAAATAATAAACCGTAAACCTGACTGGTGGGCGTGAAAGTGGTCGACAGACTTGATGAAAAATATGAAAATAGGCTCTCTTATAATATTGTGATGTAGGTACTATAACTATATAATATAGAATCCCGCTTCTGTGTGGGTATATGTCATTTGTGCGATAGTCACTCGTTCGGTTCGCGGCAATAATCGTACCTATTAATTTTCCCTTTTTTTATCCCTCATAAGTCATAATTAATATTATAATAAAAACGATATACTGTGAGCGATGACCATGGCCAATCCCGGTAATTTGAATACAGTCGCTCTTTTTTATTATTAATTTATAAGGTCCTCGTATCGTGGTGTGTATGTAATATCTTATAATATACTAACTGCTACGAAGTAATCCATTTCTAATTCTCATCTCCGACAGGCCGACTGACAATAATAGTTTTAGTTGTTGTTAATTGCCCACGCGATACAAATAATTGATTGAGTAGGTACCGTAATAAATTGCCTTCTTTCTATAAACTATTAAAACTGTGAGTAACAGTAAGCTAGGCACAGACTAATAGTTAAGCGTCTCCTTAAGTCTTACCTGAAGAAGTATAGACTATCTACTCAGAGATCTACTAAATATAAGAAGCTTTATTTTTCAATACCATTGTAAAAACAAAATAATGATAATTTTTAAAAATGTTATTGTTTTATAAGTAGGTAGTTTATAATATTATCTTTTAATGACCTTAGGTATCTACTACTTAAATATCGAATGGTAGACTTAACTGTATTGAGAAATAAAATAAAGAAACATCGTTACTGGCCAGACAAAGTTATCATCTATGTTGGTGTTAAAATTTGGCAACGCAACTATGGCTGTAGACTTAATGGTTCGTCCCCAAGCCAAATGGGTTCGTTACAAATGTGTCATTATTATATTACTTAACAGTATAAAAGAGATATTGACCACTTGTATTTTTTTTAACGTGTTGAAACATAATTTTGTTTATCAAAATTTGACCGAGTAGTTTAAATTAAATATTAAATCCAAAATACATTATTTTTTATATTTTTGTAAAACCATTTTTAAGGACTACTATCCTTGATATAAATATTTTAATAACTGCTGAAAAACTACTCATTCAAATTTTAAACTCGGTACCCACATTAAAATATTCAAACAAATTATCCTCTAAAAAATGTACGGTACAAAAGATAGGTTCTGATTTGAAAAACAGAAGTTCGTACCACTACATGACACTGCTTCAGTAAGTACCTAGTACAATAAATCTCAAGAACTTGAAAATATGGTCTTTAAGTAGATATACCTATATTTAAATTTTAAAATAAATTAAATAAATGAATAAATTCATTACTATAGTAAAAAAAAAACGTAAATGATCATTGCTCAGTGAATCAACCCTGAATAGGTTATAGAAATCATTAAAAATTATTATCATGGCTCTCTCGGAAGCTCGATACTGATATTACCATAATAGAGGAATAATATAAATTTCCATCGAGACGTCAATAATCGCAAAATCGTTTTTTGCTACTAGTCACTAGAAGTAAACAAAAGAGAAAGAAAAATAAATTTGTAGAAAGATAAAGTGATTCCAAAGTGTACGTGTGTACCGTGGATCACCATTATTATATAATATTGTTATACGCCGTTGTGGCTGCGTATTATGCGACATAGGTTTTATTGCTATAAAAAAAATATATAAGCAATATTATTGCGTTAACAACAACGCAATACGTGTTTACTATACAAGTGCATGGTACCGTATTTTCGAAAGCGGAGAGTGGATACCGTACCTATGATGTCGGCGTGTCGGCTACAAATATAATACCTACGACGTGATTCCGCGATAGTTCCTCGCGGGTTAGGTGGGGACGTTGTTGTCCGCAAAATTTTGGGCCCATCTCGCGATCAGCACCGCTTTCAAAACTAATGGCAGAACGTTATGTAAATCCCGGGCAGCCAGAGTCGTTCCTAAAACAAGGGAGTTTCCGTAGATTAGTTTTGGTCTGTTCGTTTGGACACGGGCACGGGTGTCGGTGTTGTGACTCAGAAATTATTAAAGTTCGGGCGGCGGCGACACGGCCGAAACTCCTTTGTCATATTTTAATAGCGGCGTTAAAAAAAACCATTAGTAAGTTGCCGGAATAATTATAGAACAAAAGGTTCGACCGACTTACATTAATACCTTTTTATTGCGTTTTGTTTAATTTTCTAAATTGTTCTGCATGAAATTCCGCATTAAGTATTCGTCTGACGCCGAAAAAAAGCAATAATCAGCCGGTGTCTTCCGCAAGACTTTTTCAGCATAATTTTTTTTACTTTTCATATCCAACTCATCATCGACAAAGCGACTGAAAATATAAACAGAGTTCGTAAGAAAAATACAAACAGAGTACTCTACAATTTTATTCTTACTGGGTTTACGAGAAATGAATATTATGTTGCAGGGTAGGAATGAAGATAGTTACCTACTACACAGAGACCAGAATATGACGTGTTTATAGTTATAAGTCAACCTTAATAATTGTACTTAGATATTAATTTATTTATCGAAATACAAACGGGTTGAACCCAATATTAATATTATGTTAAAATTAATAACTACGGACAAACAACGATTGAAGCAGTGAATAAAAATTAAAAACAGTAATACTGACAATAAAATAATTTAAATAATAGTAACGTCGCAACTGTAATGATAATATTATTTTTTAATCGTACATAAACAGAGGAAACATATTTCAACAAAATCCAAACGGAGGTGCCACCAGTTGTACTCTCAAACGACATAATATCACGATTATTTCATGATATTAATAGGTATTTAATATTCAAGACGATATAAAAACATATTTACGCATTTTAATACTATAAAAGTATACACTGATTTCTATTGATCAATTGTTTGGTGGAAAGCGCACAATTAATGTACGATCATTCATATTTTATAATGTTTTGTTGTTGGTACCACGCAAATAGTGGTCAAATTACAAATTAATTAATTTTCATAGATCTCCATATTTTCTTGTACATTTATCTCGTC
>NW_021771771.1:0-810 GCF_005508785.2 Acyrthosiphon pisum | reverse complement strand
AAGTAAAAAGTTCTTGTATGTATTTTTTTCTTATCTACCACATACACAATATTATATGTTTTTTTAATAAAGTACCTAAATTGGTTAGTTGCATGTCAATTGGATACTTGATGAGTAGGTACATATTATTATGTACAATTTGTTGGTAAGTTTTACTAGTTGGTAGTTTCTACAATTAAATAAATGATACAATATGTCATTAAGTTTAAACTTATTTTTGATTTCAGTTTAATCATTTATACATCTACAATTGTTGTTTAAATGCTTAGCCTATGGTTCACTGGTACCTACTGGATAATAAATGCCAAGCTATACAATCAAGCGGCATAGCACTACATATAAATATTAGTAACAACTTGGATTTTTCTGTCAGTTATTGAAGAGTTTTGTTTGTTTTGGTATTTCTATTTGGCAAATAGATAGTCCAAGATTATCTATACTTACAACAAACATTCTTAGACATATAATTTGATCTCACTTTTTAATTCATAAAAAAAAGTGAATTCATAGACATAATATATTATGATTCCAAATTGGAATTTAAATAAGCCATAGTGAAATCTACTATCACATACAATTTGGAAGATCCTCTGTGTTAATATGATATTCATACTGCTATTTCCAATTGCATTTAAAAATACCAATATTTTGGTAACAGTGAAAAATAAATTAACGCTTCACATATCGGATTAAAATATGACTACAAAATAAATTAAGTATGTATACATTTAAATTGTAATATTATTTAATTATTAAATTGACAAACAAATTTTGTAGGTAATCAAGTTAATTGCAAAGGAGTGGAAAAAA
>NW_021771770.1:6715-8635 GCF_005508785.2 Acyrthosiphon pisum | reverse complement strand
CGCACGGTGATGGTAATTTTTTTTTTAAATTCGGCTGCCGTACCACTACGCACGGTGATTGTCATTTTTTTTTAAAATTCGGCTACCGTGCCACTAACTACCCTTGGCATTGGTTTCGCTAGATAATTTGAGTCGTCTCGATCGTTTGCCCTTGGCATTGGTTTCGCTAGATAATTTCAGTCGAATCGATCGTTTGTCCTTGGCATTGGTTTCGCTAGATAATTTGAGTCGTCTTGATCGTTTGCGCTTGGCTGAGGTTTCGCTAGATAATTTGAGTCGTCTCGATCGTTTGCCCTTGGCATTGGTTTCGCTAGATAATTTCAGTCGTATCGATCGTTTGCGCTTGGCTGAGGTTTCGCTAGATAATTTCAGTCGTCTCGATCGTTTGCCCTTGGCATTGGTTTCGCTAGATAATTTCAGTCGAATCGATCGTTTGTCCTTGGCATTGGTTTCGCTAGATAATTTGAGTCGTCTCGATCGTTTGCGCTTGGCTGAGGTTTCGCTAGATAATTTGAGTCGTCTCGATCGTTTGCCCTTGGCATTGGTTTCGCTAGATAATTTGAGTCGTCTCGATCGTTTGCCCTTGGCATTGGTTTCGCTAGATAATTTCAGTCGAATCGATCGTTTGTCCTTGGCTGAGGTTTCGCTAGATAATTTGAGTCGTCTCGATCGTTTGCGCTTGGCTGAGGTTTCGCTAGATAATTTGAGTCGTCTCGATCGTTTGCCCTTGGCATTGGTTTCGCTAGATAATTTCAGTCGTATCGATCGTTTGCGCTTGGCTGAGGTTTCGCTAGATAATTTCAGTCGTCTCGATCGTTTGCCCTTGGCATTGGTTTCGCTAGATAATTTCAGTCGTATCGATCGTTTGCGCTTGGCTGAGGTTTCGCTAGATAATTTCAGTCGAATCGATCGTTTGTCCTTGGCTGAGGTTTCGCTAGATAATTTCAGTCGAATCGATCGTTTGCGCTTGGCTTTGGTTTCGCTAGATAATTGATAGGCATATGGCCAGTGGGCCGTACCGACGGCCTTCGCTCGGGCGAGGTTCTTAATTGTAATATTCACATGCCGTACCACTACGCACGGTGATATTAATTTTTTTCAACTCCTCATGCCGTGCCACTACGCACGGTGATGGTAATTTTTTTTTTAAAATTCGGCTACCGTGCCACTAACTACCCTTGGCATTGGTTTCGCTAGATAATTTGAGTCGTCTCGATCGTTTGCCCTTGGCATTGGTTTCGCTAGATAATTTCAGTCGAATCGATCGTTTGTCCTTGGCATTGGTTTCGCTAGATAATTTGAGTCGTCTCGATCGTTTGCGCTTGGCTGAGGTTTCGCTAGATAATTTGAGTCGTCTCGATCGTTTGCCCTTGGCATTGGTTTCGCTAGATAATTTCAGTCGTATCGATCGTTTGCGCTTGGCTGAGGTTTCGCTAGATAATTTCAGTCGTCTCGATCGTTTGCCCTTGGCATTGGTTTCGCTAGATAATTTCAGTCGAATCGATCGTTTGTCCTTGGCATTGGTTTCGCTAGATAATTTCAGTCGTCTCGATCGTTTGTCCTTGGCATTGGTTTCGCTAGATAATTTGAGTCGTCTCGATCGTTTGCGCTTGGCTGAGGTTTCGCTAGATAATTTCAGTCGAATCGATCGTTTGTCCTTGGCTGAGGTTTCGCTAGATAATTTCAGTCGAATCGATCGTTTGCGCTTGGCTTTGGTTTCGCTAGATAATTTGAGTCGTCTCGATCGTTTGCGCTTGGCTGAGGTTTCGCTAGATAATTTGAGTCGTCTCGATCGTTTGCCCTTGGCATTGGTTTCGCTAGATAATTTCAGTCGTATCGATCGTTTGCGCTTGGCTGAGGTTTCGCTAGATAATATATCAGTCGTCTCGATCGTTTGCCCTTGGCATTGGTTTCGCTAGA
>NW_021771770.1:3522-6395 GCF_005508785.2 Acyrthosiphon pisum | reverse complement strand
ACCGACGGCCGACGCTCGGACGAGGTTTTTAATTTTAAAATTCACATGCCGTACCGCTACGCACAATGGTGGTAATTTTTTTTTTTTTGAATTCGGCAGCGGACGGTACACCGCGGGCGGTCGTCGGTGGCGTGCGCCGAACACGTTACGGGGTCTCGGAGCCCCGGTACCGGGTATTCGATAGTCACGCGGGCGCGTCGACGACCGACGGGCAGAGTGCCGGTCGGACGGCGGCGGCTTCCCCGGAGCGGATTCGGGTGCCACTGTGCCGTGCATGGACTTAGGATAAATTGGTCGGCGTTCGACGGGCGGTGTTCGAGGTGAAAAAAAAAAATGATTTCGGCAGCGGACGGTACACCGCGGGCGGTCGTCGGTGGCGTGCGCCGAACACGTTACGGGGTCTCGGAGCCCCGGTACCGGGTATTCGATAGTCACGCGGGCGCGTCGACGACCGACGGGCAGAGTGCCGGTCGGACGGCGGCGGCTTCCCCGGAGCGGATTCGGGTGCCACTGTGCCGTGCATGGACTTAGGATAAATTGGTCGGCGTTTCGAAGGGCGGTGTTCGAGGTGAAAAAAAAAATGATTGCGGCAGCGGACGGTATACCGCGGGCGGTCGTCGGTGGCGTGCGCCGAACACGTTACGGGGTCTCGGAGCCCCGGTACCCGGGTATTCGATAGTCACGCGGGCGCGTCGACGACCGACGGGCAGAGTGCCGGTCGGACGGCGGCGGCTTCCCCGGAGCGGATTCGGGTGCCACTGTGCCGTGCATGGACTTAGGATAAATTGGTCGGCGTTCGACGGGCGGTGTTCGAGGTGAAAAAAAAAAATGATTTCGGCAGCGGACGGTACACCGCGGGCGGTCGTCGGTGGCGTGCGCCGAACACGTTACGGGGTCTCGGAGCCCCGGTACCGGGTATTCGATAGTCACGCGGGCGCGTCGACGACCGACGGGCAGAGTGCCGGTCGGACGGCGGCGGCTTCCCCGGAGCGGATTCGGGTGCCACTGTGCCGTGCATGGACTTAGGATAAATTGGTCGGCGTTCGACGGGCGGTGTTCGAGGTGAAAAAAAAAAATGATTTCGGCAGCGGACGGTACACCGCGGGCGGTCGTCGGTGGCGTGCGCCGAACACGTTACGGGGTCTCGGAGCCCCGGTACCGGGTATTCGATAGTCACGCGGGCGCGTCGACGACCGACGGGCAGAGTGCCGGTCGGACGGCGGCGGCTTCCCCGGAGCGGATTCGGGTGCCACTGTGCCGTGCATGGACTTAGGATAAATTGGTCGGCGTTCGACGGGCGGTGTTCGAGGTGAAAAAAAAAAATGATTTCGGCAGCGGACGGTACACCGCGGGCGGTCGTCGGTGGCGTGCGCCGAACACGTTACGGGGTCTCGGAGCCCCGGTACCGGGTATTCGATAGTCACGCGGGCGCGTCGACGACCGACGGGCAGAGTGCCGGTCGGACGGCGGCGGCTTCCCCGGAGCGGATTCGGGTGCCACTGTGCCGTGCATGGACTTAGGATAAATTGGTCGGCGTTCGACGGGCGGTGTTCGAGGTGAAAAAAAAAATGATTTCGGCAGCGGACGGTACACCGCGGGCGGTCGTCGGTGGCGTGCGCCGAACACGTTACGGGGTCTCGGAGCCCCGGTACCGGGTATTCGATAGTCACGCGGGCGCGTCGACGACCGACGGGCAGAGTGCCGGTCGGACGGCGGCGGCTTCCCCGGAGCGGATTCGGGTGCCACTGTGCCGTGCATGGACTTAGGATAAATTGGTCGGCGTTCGACGGGCGGTGTTCGAGGTGAAAAAAAAAAATGATTTCGGCAGCGGACGGTACACCGCGGGCGGTCGTCGGTGGCGTGCGCCGAACACGTTACGGGGTCTCGGAGCCCCGGTACCGGGTATTCGATAGTCACGCGGGCGCGTCGACGACCGACGGGCAGAGTGCCGGTCGGACGGCGGCGGCTTCCCCGGAGCGGATTCGGGTGCCACTGTGCCGTGCATGGACTTAGGATAAATTGGTCGGCGTTCGAAGGGCGGTGTTCGAGGTGAAAAAAAAAATGATTGCGGCAGCGGACGGTATACCGCGGGCGGTCGTCGGTGGCGTGCGCCGAACACGTTACGGGGTCTCGGAGCCCCGGTACCGGGTATTCGATAGTCACGCGGGCGCGTCGACGACCGACGGGCAGAGTGCCGGTCGGACGGCGGCGGCTTCCCCGGAGCGGATTCGGGTGCCACTGTGCCGTGCATGGACTTAGGATAAATTGGTCGGCGTTCGACGGGCGGTGTTCGAGGTGAAAAAAAAAAAATGATTTCGGCAGCGGACGGTACACCGCGGGCGGTCGTCGGTGGCGTGCGCCGAACACGTTACGGGGTCTCGGAGCCCCGGTACCGGGTATTCGATAGTCACGCGGGCGCGTCGACGACCGACGGGCAGAGTGCCGGTCGGACGGCGGCGGCGTCCCCGGAGCGGATTCGGGTGCCACTGTGCCGTGCATGGACTTAGGATAAATTGGTCGGCGTTCGACGGGCGGTGTTCGAGGTGAAAAAAAAAAATGATTTCGGCAGCGGACGGTATACCGCGGGCGGTCGTCGGTGGCGTGCGCCGAACACGTTACGGGGTCTCGGAGCCCCGGTACCGGGTATTCGATAGTCACGCGGGCGCGTCGACGACCGACGGGCAGAGTGCCGGTCGGACGGCGGCGGCGTCCCCGGAGCGGATTCGGGTGCCACAGACTGGAATCACCGTGCGTGAAAAAAACGATTTTTTTTTTTCGGTCGACGTTCGCGGTTATTCGTCGGTACCCGGGTAGTGCGCATGGCGGCAGCCCCGGCGACGTTCGTCGAACCGATTTCGATTTCAACTTTTCGA
>NW_021771770.1:0-1277 GCF_005508785.2 Acyrthosiphon pisum | reverse complement strand
ACTGTAAACGATGCCAGCTAGCGATCCGCCGGCGTTTTCATTAACGACCCGGCGGGCAGCTTCCCGGGAAACCGAAGCTTTTCGGTTCCGGGGGAAGTATGATTGCAAAGTTGAAACTTAAAAGGGAATTGACGGAAAGGGGCACCACCAGGAGTGGAGCTGCGGCTTAATTTGACTCAACACGGGAAACCTCACCAGGCCCGGACACCGGAAAGATTGACAGATTGAGAGCTCTTTCTTGATTCGGTGGGTGGTGGTGCATGGCCGTTCTTAGTTGGTGGAGCGATCTGTCTGGTTAATTCCGATAACGAACGAGACTCTGTCCTGCTAACTAGGCGGGTAAACCCGGGTCGGCGTGTGCGCGGCGCTGGCGGTTTCGGCCGTCAGTGTTCGCGTACCCGTCGGCTCGGCCCGGTATCCCCGAACGCGTTCGCCCGTCGTCCACGGCGGTCGTCGGGCGCGGCCGCGCCATCCGCGTCCCGGCGTTCGGCGGGCGTATGTCGGCCGGGGGGCAACCTCCGGTCGGCCTGCGTCCGTCGTGCGTCGGGCTCCGTGGTGAAGCGCGCCGTGTTCGCGGCCGTCGCCGGCGGATCACGATACGTTACTAGGGCTACCGCCGGCTCCCAGGAGCTTAAACTCTTCTTAGAGGGACAGGCGGCGGACGAACATAGCCGCACGAGACTGAGCGATAACAGGTCTGTGATGCCCTTAGATGTTCTGGGCCGCACGCGCGCTACACTGAAGGAATCAGCGTGTTTAACAATCCTGGGCCGACAGGCTTCCGGGTAACCCGCTGAACCTCCTTCGTGCTTAGGGATCGTGGCTTGCAATTTTTCCACGTGAACGAGGAATTCCCAGTAAGCGCGAGTCATCAGCTCGCGTTGATTACGTCCCTGCCCTTTGTACACACCGCCCGTCGCTACTACCGATTGAACGGTCGCATTGAGGTCTTCGGAGTGGACGCGCGTTATTCGGCCCCCTCGGGGGCTGGGTCGTCGCGCGATCGCGAAGATGACCGAAATCGGCCGTTTAGAGGAAGTAAAAGTCGTAACAAGGTTTCCGTAGGTGAACCTGCGGAAGGATCATTAGAGACGGGCCCGCGGTACCGGCGGCACTCGCCGGTCTCGCGCGCGCCTCATCCGACCCCGTGGCCGCGTGCGCTCGCCGACTCGCTCGACGACCGCCCGCGCGCCGCGACCCCCGACCGAGCGTCGACCGAAAGATGGTTAACACGTCGAAAGACCGTACGTGCCCAGTCGTGCGTCCGCGCACGGCGC
>NW_021771769.1:0-1790 GCF_005508785.2 Acyrthosiphon pisum | reverse complement strand
CGGTAAATATTTTTCGACATGAAAACGAAATATAGGTACTGAAGTAGTGAAATATGATAAAATTAAAAACAAAATAAATTAACTTAACTTACTTCTTAAAATGAAAAATTAACTCGTTAATTTCACGTTAATTAAAAAAGAAATTTAGTAAGTTAACAGTTAAGTTAATGAAAAGCCAAAATTAACTAGTTAAGTTAAAAAGTTAATTTTATATTAACTTATTAACTTAACTTTAACTTTTTAACTCGTTAATGCCCAGCCTTGCAAATAGGTATTTTTCTTTAACATTTCCATGCATTATGATTAAGAATTTGACTAAGTGGCACACCGGTCACCGACTGCTTCTGTTTGTAATAAAGTTATTTATAATTAATTGATAAAACTACAATTATATTATATTTTAATTTCTTCGTCAGCTTTATATATTACTTGTTTCCTACAATTCAACAATTGACAGTTTTATTCAATTGTCTTACTCCCCAAACAGGTACCCTAAGTTTCTGATTTATTTTATTATTATAGAAACCTTGTTTTAGATTGTCTTTCAGCATTCAAAAAGAAAATTTTTATGAATTTTTAACTACAAAATAATTTACACGATTTCCGTGATTTTGATAAATTTTGTTATTATTTTAACTTCAAATGCTTAAAAAATAATATTGTACCGATATATCTTTAATATTTTTAAATATATAAAAATATATATAAAAGTACTTATGAGGAATCTATTGATTATATTTTCAAGCTTGTTGAAACGACAAAAAATTATCTAACTATATATATATAGCCCTAAAATCTATCGGCCGGCGCTGCTTACAATGCAATTATAGGTCAGTGGCGGATTTAACGGTCGTTTAGTTGGCAAATACCAACTTCCTAAATTTCCAACTTCCTAAATCCACTTCCTAAATTGTGTACTGAGGCCCACCTAAATTATATAGTTGATTTTTTTAATTTTTACCAAAAAAAAAGTATATTGCAAACTGTATAATATAATAAATTAACCTTTGTTTTAATAATAAAATAATTTTTATAAGACACTTTGTATTAATTATATTAATTAATATAATATTAATTACACAGGAATACTTGAAAAGTAAAAAATCTTATAATTAAAAAAAGTAATTTAGATCGAACTAAGAACTTTTATTGTATACGTCAGTGGCGTACCTGTGAAACATTTTTGGGGGGGGCATAAATTAATTGCACAATTTTTTATGGTTATAAATTATAATATAATCTGAAACAAAATATGAATTATATAACAAAATCTAAATTTCTTTTTTTTCTGCCAGCAAATAAATCAATAACTTCGTCAACTTCAACTGTTCTGTGTCTATGAATATTAAGCAGAGCTAACCCAACTAAGCGTTCTTCGCCTATGTTTGACCTTAACCAAGTTTTTAATCTAAGTTTAAAAGTACAAAGCAATATAAATTAAAATATAATATAATCATGCATGATGCAAAAGCATATAATATAGAATATAGATAACTATCTAACCTTCTTAATGTTGAGAAACTACGCTCAGCAGAAGCTACAGAAACAGGCAAGCAAGCAATAATATGTAGTATTTTTTTAATATTTGGATATAATATTTCATTACACTGGTCCATAGATGTTAATGCATCAGTAAGAACAACTCCATCTATACATTAAAATAACACAATTTTTTTCAATAATGTTAGTAATGTTAGACCATAAAATATTATTACATTACCTTCACTTTTTATTCTGTTCCATTTCTCTTTCCAAAGTTCTATTTCAGATTTCAACTGTGACTCTTTTAA
>NW_021771768.1:0-7007 GCF_005508785.2 Acyrthosiphon pisum | reverse complement strand
TGGTGGCAAATTGTCATAAGACCGTATTTCTATGAAGAAAACTTAACAAATTTTAAGTAATGTTTTACCATTGATGTTAGACAATTTACCATTAGCTACACGTCAAACCCTCTATTTTTAGCATGACGGAGCTCCTGCTCATAATTCTCATATTGTTCGAGATCATTTAAATCGGTTATATGAGGGAAAGTGGTTTGGCTCTTATGGCCCTATTAAATGGCCAGCAAGATCTCCGGATATTACTCCACTTGATTTTTTCCTGGGGACTTTTGAAAACGATGGCATGCAGATCCACCAGTAAATCTAGCAGATTTAAAAAATAAAATCGTGGTTGCGTGTAATAACCGTACTGAAAATCAAATAATGTCAGAAACCAAAAGAGGATGTCTACAACGTTTTCAATTATGCGTCGACAATCAAGGAGCAAACTTTGAACGATTTATTTAATTAATTGTGTAATTATAAAATAACTGTTATTCACTTGTACCTAATTGATTTTTAATAAATAATTTTGTACCCATATTATGTTAGTCTTCTTTATAACATTTATATAAAAAAAATACGTAGAAATGTTCAAAAAATAACCCATACGAATTAATTATAAATGATTTTATAATTTTTTTTAAATATTTAATATACTATTAATTAAAATTGGCATGGCTCTTATTCAGTAAATTTTGAATTTTGACCATAGTTGATTCATCAAAATTATTTTTAAAAAATAGGCCTATCCGAATATGGTGTTCAAAATAGGTGATGCTATTAAATAAAATAAGTTTTTACTGCGCATGCGCAGACCAAAATGATAAAAAATTTGAAATCTATCTATAAATGTGTATTTATATAATATTATCCACCAGCTTGTAAAAAAAATCGATTTATTCCAAAATAATCTGACTGAGAAATTCAGTGTTCCCTAAATTGGTGAACACAGTGTATTTTAATTATTAGTTAGGTATTTAATAATGTATTAATTGGCGCGACTAGAGATATTTATGGGGGTGCTAAAATAATGTAGTTATATTAAGTGCCGTTTTTTCATTTGACCATTTCGATGTTTACCAATAATTTTAACAAAATATTTTAATCGATAAAATCGTATTATAGTCTATAGAGTATGGTTGTTCTATATGGGCCGGGGTGTAGTGATATACGTGACAGATTTTTTTTTTATAATCCAAAATAATTAGCATTGGTATTTTATATTGGTAGATCATTTTCCAAGAGCTGTCGCACTCACAAATGACAATAATTGACAAAATATAATGATATTATTATGACATAGTACCTAGGTACCTATCTATTTTTGTGATGAATAATAAATAATGTTTGATTTGTTTTTTTTATTATCAACCTAAGAAAATTAGTACCTACCTACTTTGAAAGACTCGTCACATTTTACTTTTACTCAACTGACGTTCAAACCACTATTACCGAACTAAGAATATGGCAGTTAAAACTGAAATCAAAATTTATATTTCCTAAAACAGCCATAGGTACCTACACAGTGTCCCGCGAGGATTTAGCCATTGCGATATTTCCTGAGATAATAAATATATCATAAATCTGTTTTTTATTAAACTAACAGAGATAAGGACTCTATTTTACTACCTATTTAATTTTATTTTATTTTTTGGAAGTAAAAAAAAAAATATATTTTATTTTAGAAACAATTGAAGAAAGCCATTTTATAGAGTTCATTTTTGTGAACATTTTGACTTTTCAACATTCAACATTATATTTTCATTAACCTCATGATTTTTAATATTGTTTTGCTTATAGGTAAAACACCAAAAAACCGTTTATTGTCCGGGCGGAGAGTCCCTTTTTACGGCTAATGGGTATATACCCTCACGGCCCACGGGACACTCTGTATAGTTGCTCTACCTACGTTTATTTTGTCATTGAGTCATTCAATTTTTCCCGTTTTAAGTATTATGCATCGTGCCAGTACCTACTTATAGCACAACCATCCCCTGGTTGCGCCAATCTCCATACTTAATAATATATAAACAACCGATAGGTAGATAGGTAGGTACTTAATATTAGGTACTTAACATTAGAAAGTATATTTTACAGGTGCTGGAACGAAGTTCGAGCCCAGAAGAAAACAAATTATTTACTTGTATGACTTTTGACGTATCAATCACACACAACTTGAGGAACACGTCTTCTAAAGTTGAGCATCCGTAACATTTCAGTAAATTGTCCGGAGCATCTTCTGATAGTATTATTCCACTTCTCATCATACCAACTGTGTGCGCTCTTCTAGCTTCTTCGATATAATGTGTAGTAATAATAATTGTCTTGCCTTCCGAAGACAAGTCAGATAAATGTAACCAGATTCTAATTAAACAAATGTTTTCTATTATGGTACGGACTACGGACGAATGGTAATATTGGTAAATAGTAATAGTAGGTTGTAGGTAAGTAGGAAATAGTCATATTATCTTATAAGTTATTATACTTACTTTTCACTCAGTATTGGATCCAAACCAACAGTAGGTTCGTCTAATATTAAAAGAGTTGGATTATGGAGAAGAGCCACTGCGAGGGAAACTCTCCGTTGTTGACCTCCACTAAAACATAGTATGTTATGAGTGTCCTGACCTATACTACTACTTACTATGTTATATTGCTACAGTGTATTCACTTAAACTAAACTCTTGCCATACACAACAAAGTTATTTAATATATATATTCTACTGATCAATTTTTAACTTTGAGTAATAAATTAATTTCCAGTGCATGACTCGAAAAATATTTTAATTTATACTTCTGCACTGACAGGCGATGGCTGCCACTTAAAAATGCCAAGCATTCCACTAAATTTACTATATATGTTAACGCTGTAAGCCTGCAGTTAGACATCCACTAACAGGCTACTAACAAAGATTTCATCCTTAAAGACAGTGGCGTAGCCATTGGGAGGCTGGGAAGGCTATGCCGGCACCATTGGCCATATCAAAACATTGAAACAACATAAAAATAAATTATTATTGTTTATTTTTGAGTACTTTTTTTTAATTTTTGGCTCAGATCCTATCCCTAACCTAACCCTATTTTAAAATACTGGCTACGCCACTGCTCAAAGGGTACCTATTATATTTTCGTTGTGCTTACCTTAAATTGTTTATTAACATTTTTCGTTCAGGCAAGTCAAATAAAGCATTGAAATATTTGTAACGACTAATAATTTCATTTCGAGAACGACCAAAAATTGTTCCGAAGTAGAAAAAAATTTCTTCGACGCTAAGTAAAGGATCTAGACATAAATCCTAGAAACAATTCGTGGTTATAATAATTTATATGTACCAATTTTACTATAGTATTGTTACTATAATACATTAAATAAATTTTATCACCTGTGGCATGTAACCAATATCATCTATCACATTTGATTCTAAATTGATGACACCGTTATCCAATTTCGTTCTTCCGACTATACAATTTAAAAGTGTTGTTTTTCCACATCCACTGGGTCCTAATAGACCATAACTGAAAATAAGAAAATAATTCATCAAAAAACGTATTATCCATATAATTATTTGATATCTATGTAAAATGATTAGTATAATATATTTTATTTATAAATCTAATAATAATGAATACTACGTTTGTATACATTGTATTTCTACGGACGGTCAGGGAGACTCCTTTAAGCACCATAGCCGACTTGTTATATCTTTTAAACGCACTTCGTACTTCGACGGAAGCAAGCGGCGGTGGATGTGGTTGGATAGCGTCCCTACACATCCTATTAAACAAAACATAAAATAAAACAACACATAAGTAGGTATACAATTATTTTCTTTCATAAAAAAATTATATAGAGTCATCATCAATCATCATACTATATAGGTAGGTATAGCCGTATAGGTATCTAGCCATCTAGGTATAAAATAACGAACATTTGATTTTTACATTTCTTCCAAGTCATACAATTTTATTGAGCAGATTTAAAATATTTATGTTGGTAGGTAGAAGGTAGTACAACCACTATACAACAAAATACAAATTTTATAGGTAGGTACTCGTATAGTACCTAAACTCAAAATAAAGTTATTATGCATTATTTTAATATGATCCATTCAACGTAGGACAGTAAGATAGATACTCATTATAAGACAACTCAAAAACGTTAACAGTTTTTGGAAATATTTTTTTACAGATTTTTAAGTCGTTAAAAAACAAAATTTTTCTAAAAATAATATATTTTTTCTACAATTGTTTATATTTTTATTATTTTTGAAAAAATTTACACAACGTAAATTCTTAATTTCTTATTCCAAAGCAGAATATTTTTCTGAAGTACTTCGATTTATAAACATTGAATTTCGGAGAATTTCTCAAAGTTATTGAAAACATGATTACCTAATTAGTAAAAACTTTAATTTTGCCCATGTGTGGTTTTATGTTATATTGTTGGTAGTTGGTAAAAATGTAATAAGTATAGGTATATAATAATTAATAAGACATATTTAACATCTACTTTAAATATACAGGTATTTTATTACCTACCTATCTTTATTCAGACAACATTGTTTCGACCTTGACTTATATTAATTTATTCATATTTTTAACGTGAAAATTACGTATTACTTATACTTTTGTAAAGTTAAACTATAATTAGAATATTGTAATAAAAAATATTTAAGTATTTATAACAATATTATAGATGACCCATTTTCTTCAGATTTGTATTGCCCTAAACTGTATTTTCAAATGTATATTAGGTACCTATGTAATCTATTTCAGTAAGTACCTCCTACCTACAAATATTAAAGATATTGGAAAGTATTTAATTGTAATTTGTGATACAGGTACTTATTTAAAAATACTAAATATGATATTGATAATAATATTATAATCTAGATACCGGTTTCTACATTTTATAAACAAACCTTCGACGCTTTATAGCGTTCTACCATATAGGTATAATAACAATTAAAACAATTGCATTAATTATATTTTATTCTCATATAATATAATATATAATCTACAGTGTAAAGGTATTATAAAAATGTCATAAAAAATAATCAACCTATTAAATTATTAAAGTTGATAGAATAAAAAGAGCAGCTACACATATCAATACTTATACTGAAGGTTAGTTCGCATATAATTAATTTAAACAAATTATAATATTATTACAAAATTAGGATGAATGCTATAGTAGTTATTATAACTACTACGTATGGCAGTTACGTTAACACTGTTGACAGTTACCTATCTATATATAGTTATTTATCATTGATATAATATAACGGTATTAATAAAAATATATTATTATATAAATCATAATAATTATAATTTATTTAAAACTCCCCAGGCAAAGTTGAAGTAGGTAATTCACATAATATTATAAGATATTTTTGTATTATATAGGTACCTAATAAATATTTATTATTAATGAATTTCAATATCAAAAAAAACCGCATACCACAAAAACTGGGTGTGGGTGTAAAAAAATATTGAAATATTATTTTCAACTTGAAAGCAATATGTGATAAATAACTCCATTCGAAAAAAAATATAATATTTACTGGGTAGCACAGACCTTTATACAGTGTCCACAAAACGTTTAACCAATTTCAAGAGCTCGTACTAAGTAACGATACAAGGTTATTGAAAAATCATGAAGTAGGTAACCTTGTATAAGTAAATAAGTTGTACACTTGTACCACAGTTTTAAGTATAAGTAGGTAGGTTGTAGTTACATCTTATTTAAAACTTAATTGTTTATAATATAAAAAACTAATATTATCATCACGTTTTGAAAATTACTTATGATTGTCAAATAATAAATTATATCTCTATAACAATATTCTAAAATAAATATTTGTAAGAATTTTAAGTACAAAGCAGCCTATAACCAGGGTTTCTGGACCTCGACAAAATAATTAAAATATATTTATATATATTTATACATCAAGAATATAACGTAAAAATCCGAATGATTTCAAAAAATCAATAACTACGTTCCTACCTACTTGAAATGTTAAAAATACATTCAGCCCGTTCAGATTTTACAATCGATAATGAGGATACATTTAATGCAATGTATTATGTATTATGTATAATTTAGTCTGGAGATCTATTTCTATATAATTCTATCTTAAAACCATGATCAGTAACCACATACAAAAATTACTAGTATTATAGGTACCTATACTCATTAAACACTATTGGTCCTAAATTAGGTAGGTACTTCAGAAAAAAAAATTTATTGAGTGTACTCTGAAAATATTAAAATGATACCTAATTCAACTGAATAATTTTATAGATAATATATTAATATGCAATTGTGTTCATTCTCAGCTCTATACTTACTCTATAACTAATTTTCTAATTACGAAATTACGAATTACCTACCTAGTGCCCATTCAATTTAAATATTTAATACTCAGGTATTGAAATTTTTTTTCCGTAAATTACCTCAATGATATAAGCTGCTATACCTACTTACCTATAGTTACTACTAAAATCTAAATAAAAATTAATTCAATTTGAATGCATTTATTAATTTCTCTTCCTATATGAAGTAATTTACTAACTATAATTTCTTAGAAAATAATTGTTATTATAACTTTAGCAAGTTCCTCATAACATTATTGTATTATACTATAAGTTCCTCGATGATGGCCTCAATCCAGTATTCCAGTAATTTATTTCTCCCACTTTAATAATTTAACTAGGTTACATAATTTATTAGATATATTTTGTAGTTTTAAAATATATATATTTGTATGGTATTAATGTTACTTAGTACCTACCTACCACGTAACACAATGGCACGAATTATTATTTAATAATGATACCTACCTATATATTAGTGACCAAACAGAAAAGTAAACATATTATGGTATTGAATCTAACCATAAAACATATTATTCAATACCGCACTTAAATAAATTACCTAATTCAAAATATCGAGATTTAAGAATAGGTAGGTATCTATTTACAATTACCTACATTTTAATATCTAAATTATTATGAAAAAAAAA
>NW_021771767.1:0-475 GCF_005508785.2 Acyrthosiphon pisum | reverse complement strand
GTGGAACTGGAGGGACGAGGGAAGTGGCCAATGTAGGATTACCGCGGGGCGAAAAGGCGAGAGCCAGCGGATCGCATCACAGCGATCCTCGATTCTCGGTAATTTTTGCCCTGCCGTTGTCCCTTCGGCCGCCGCCAGACCCTGAAAAGGTTAAGTTTCTGCGAGTCCGGCACCGCTGACGTCCCCGCGTTCCTAGCTCGCAAATCTCCATACCACTCACCCCGTTCCGAAGTCTCCGCCGCTGTCGTCGTACCGAGTTACCATCGCCGTCGTCATCGTCGGTGTACCGTCGGGGCGGAATCGATGCCCGTGCTGGTACGTCTCCTAGCCGCCGTACCGTCGCCGTCTTCCGTTGCCGTCGCTACACGTGACCGTAACTTCGGTCGGGCGCTAGCCGAGCCGCCAGAGGGTCTCGCGCGTCATCGACGACCGAGCGCGCTACGCCAGCAAACCCGTCGCGCTGCGTGTACAGGTC
>NW_021771766.1:0-1341 GCF_005508785.2 Acyrthosiphon pisum | reverse complement strand
AAAATAAAATCAAATACTAAGTTGTGTGACAATGTGACTATGAGGAAATGGCACGGTGTGTTCTGACTGTGTAGTGTCACTGTCTATACGTAATCGTAATAATCAATGTAGGTATAAAGTGTCGGTGAGCGTTCGTAGTATTACTATTCATTCTACGAAATGTAAATCTTGAAGTTACATTTTTATTATTATAATATGTTTTTGGAATGGGGGTTTTTCCCATTATCGAATTACTTACCGCCTATAATGTGTATGCATGTATTGTGTAGGAAGTAGGTACTGTAATTTGGTACAGTGTGTGGCAGGGCACAAAGTGTTTATTAATAAATAAGAATTAAAATGAATCAGACCATTTATTTTGAAATATGCTAATCGTTTACCGGGTAAATATTTTTATACCTGGGTATAATGTTTATACCAAAAAAACTAAACATTTTATTTTTTTTCTAGTTTCGTAATAATTTATAAGTTTGTATTTGAACTATTTGTAGGCATAAGAGTATAAGACAATATATAAATACAACTCATGGGGGGGATCTATCCCCCATATCCCCCCCGTAATTACGCCCCTGGTGATTTGTAAACGCGCGTTTGCTTGTGTCAAAAACGTGAAACCTCCACGCGTTTGATAATAATATTATAATTAAATGATTATAATTTTTGTTGTTGTGCATTTTGTCTCTCGTGCAATAAGTTCGACGAAAATAATAAGTAATATAAGTTAACTAATACTATTCACTTATCTGTATAGAATCATATTGATCTTATTTGTTTTTGTTCAATTACAATTATTATTGTTGTAGGTATCTTATATATTCATCAAGAAAAATTAAACATTATCATTGTTATGGACTCATTCATTCAATTTAATAATCTAAATATTATATTATTTGTCTTAAACCCGACACGCCGTTAGATTGGATAAGACGCGCCGTGTCAATTTTCCTTTGGTGCCAGATCGGAGACCGACGTCCGACAATATTGTCGGGAAAAGACGCACCGCGCGCCGCGCAACACCAATCAGACGGCACCGTCAACTGTACCGCGCTATACCACTCCACGCTTCACGCTATGTACAATGCGCCGTGTGATCCCGGCTTAAGCAGTGGTACATGCGAACCTCCCTCTCCACCCATCTAACGGACCCACCAACATATTATAATTTATATTAAAAACGTTTTATTTACATGGCATATATCGATTCTTGTTTTAAATAGTCAATTACAGCATCGTTCTATTATTGCTATTTGATCTAGACAATTTTAATAGTAATTTTCAATAATGCAATTACAATTGTTATTACCTGAAGTGCCCATTTTTTTTATAATTGGTTTTTAATTT
>NW_021771765.1:0-972 GCF_005508785.2 Acyrthosiphon pisum | reverse complement strand
AACATTCAGTAAAATTTCATGTATTCTGCAGTTATTCGTTTTGAATTACACAAAATAAGGAAATCGCTACATGAGGAAATCGAGTGAATATCCATTGTTGTAAAATTTTAATTTCAAACGATCCTAAAAATTTAATTTGACTTCCGTATAGATATTTTTTGTTTGATAAAGGTAGACAATCTTATAAGGAATCTTGTATTACATTTTCATATCTTAGATTAAAAAAGAAAAATTTTTATGAATTTCTAACTCGAAATAATTTGCAAATTTTCGTGATTTTTCCATATTTTGTCATTTTTTGAACTTTAAATGTTTATAAAAAAAAACTGTGACTAACGATTTTTAATATTTTTCATCTGCCTTTGAAACAATATATTAGGAGCCTTCTATTAAATTTTCAAGCTTTTTTATCCAACAAATAAAATTTTATTGATATTTTTAGAAAAAAAACTAAAAAAAAATGGAAAATGAAAATGTCCGTAAAGAGCTCAAAATAAATCAAAATATTTTGAAAATGTTATGGTGTATAGAAAATGCTAAGATAAACATTCAGTCAAAATTTCATATATCTACGGTCATTTGTTTTAAAGTTACACCAAAAACCAAAATCGATTTTCTCGAAAACAGATTTTGCGTAAAAATTCCCGTTTTTCCTTAATTTTTCTTTTGTTTTTCACGGCGCGTTTGAAAACTATTGGAAAAAATTTACTTTTGACCCCCCAAAGTACCAACTAGATTCACTTTCCTATCAGAAAAAGTACTGTTGAAGAAAATCCAAGCACTTTTACTGTCCTAAAACGTGATGACAGACACAAAAAAAAATAAAAAATAAAAAAAAAAATAAAAAAAAAAACACACATCATTGTAAAATCAATACATTCATCGTTCCACTCAGAATCTAAAATTAATATAATTATAATAGTCAACAACTCACCGTAGAAATTATTGAAGAGTTTCTTTAATGCTTCACGA
>NW_021771764.1:0-769 GCF_005508785.2 Acyrthosiphon pisum | reverse complement strand
GCTTTTTTATTTTCTTGGCGATTATCTGAACTGCAAAATGACGCATTCGCATTAGAATATAGTTGTTTAGAATGGATGTAACTACGTCATTTTTATGTTCTTTGTATGGAAATGAAAAAGCATAATGTAAAGAATCTTCTACTGTAAGATCAAATACATCTTTTTGTTTACAATGTTTAGCAAAGCATTCTTCTACATTAGATAAAAAGTGAAATAAATTTATATTGGGATGTGTTAATCCTCCTTTTGATTTAATATTAATTAGCTCAGCTTCTGGAAAATCAACAAACTTATCTTTAAATATTAATGCGCTCAAGCAAAGCGTGCAAGATGTATTTTTGGCAATTTTTTTTGATACATAACATGTGGTATAGTATATAATACAATTCAAAACTGAAGCTTCGTTGTAATTATGATCTTCAAATACTTCGTCAGCTTCCCAAGAGCCTTCATCAACAAGCAAATCAACTTTAGACTTTAAAATATTTATTTTTTGCTGTATAACTGTTGATTCACAATTAAATATGTCTTTGAGCTCTGATAAAGAAATTTTTGGGGCCTGGCAATCAAGTATTGTGCAATTTCCTGATTTAGGAGGACGCAAAACAGAATAAATTGATAATATTATACGGTATAGATGTAGAAATGTAGGGCCTGTAGGGTGGTCATTGGGACCTGCTGCTTGCCTTATCATGCCGAAAAATTTCTAAAGTTTAAATAGACAATATATTAATAAAATTTATATTTGAAATCATAATTTAAAGTAATA
>NW_021771763.1:0-772 GCF_005508785.2 Acyrthosiphon pisum | reverse complement strand
GAAAACGTCGTGGAAAATATTACTATATGATGACGAAATATGTTGAACATCAACCAAAATCGAACACTGTCAATCCATCCGAAGAAACAATGCACGATTTACCGTGTACGATGATGGCTAGTCGGATGTATTGTTGAAGCCTATGTCGGTGGCGATAACGCTCTGTCATTGTCGAGAACGGTGCACACTGCAGCATGCGCAGAGAACAAGACGAACTTAGAACTACGTATCCGATGCACAGATCATCGAGGACAGCGATGCCATGCGTCACTGTGCGTGTAAACGTAAAAGAAAATTCAATTCCGGGACGTATCACGATCGATCGAGCCAGATCCGGTCAACAACTTTAGTATTATTGTAGTCGGTATAATATTGTAGCTGCCAGTCACATAATATTATGACCGTCGAAAAATCTTCGGCTTCCGTAATTATTTATGCAATATTATTAAATTAATAATAAATTATATTATGTTATATTATTATAAGCGTGTAAATATCTTGACACCTAGCTATAATAATATTACACACTCGTGTTTACATCTATGTTTGCGTTTATATATTATATACTAGTGAACGCACACTAATTGCCCCCCCGACGTCAAAAAGGTCACTCCATTATTATACGAACTGCTTCCCGACTATATACGAATTGCCCGAAAGAAGATTCGGTTCCGGTCTGGAGGTATCTCCGTCGATCGAGCCAGACCGATCAACACCTATATTATAGTTTATATTGTAGCTGCCGATCACATAATATTATGACTATCAAAAA
>NW_021771762.1:0-790 GCF_005508785.2 Acyrthosiphon pisum | reverse complement strand
CATTACACATTCCTGACGTTCCTGTAATATTGTGTCTATGGTAAAATTGCATAAAAGGTGATTTATGCAGTGTTATAATCTATAATGAAAAGAATAATGGACGAATCTGAGGCCCCTAAATAAATTCTAACTATCGAGGCCCGGGGGCCATGCCCCCCCTGCCCCCCCTTTATCCGGGCTTGGGGTGGGACCCGTAGCGGACCCGTATATGTTTATGTTTGGGGGCCCACTCGGGTCTACACATTGTTTTTTTGCACAATAAAATATTCACCAAATAGGAATAGTTTATAAATTTAAAACAATTCATTTTAGATTCTGAGTGGAACGATGAATGTATTGATTTTACAATGATGTGTGTTTTTTTATTTTTTTTTTTATTTTTTTATTTTTTTTTTATTTTTTTATTTTTTTTTATTTTTTTATTTTTTTTGTGTCTGTGTACACGATAAGTAGTCGAAATAATGCTACGATTTTCAACTTCAGTATCTTGTTCGATCAGAAAGTGAATATCGTTGGTGCATTGGGGAGGTCAAAATTTAAATTTCCCAGTAGTTTTCAAAAGCGCCGGGAAAAACAAAAGAAAAATTAAGGAAAAACGGGAATTTTTACGCAAAATCTGTTTTCGAGAAAATCGATTTTGGTTTTTGGTGTAACTTTAAAAAAAATGACAGTGGATGCATGAAATTTTGACTGAATGTTTACATTTCCATTTTCTATACACGATAAAATTTTCAAAATATTTTGACTTATTTTGAGCTCTTTACGGACATTGTCAGTTTTCATTTTTTTT
>NW_021771761.1:0-767 GCF_005508785.2 Acyrthosiphon pisum | reverse complement strand
CATTTATAAATTTTTACTACAAAATAATTTTCAAATTAAAATTTGATAAATTTTGTCAAATTTGATCTTAAATGCTGATAAAAAAAAATTGTGCCTATGTATTTTTATATTTTTCAACTGATATTGTAACAATATATCAGGGAGCTTTGTATTAAATGTTCACGCATTTTTACCAAACAAATAAAATTTTATTGATATTTATAGAAAAAAAAATTGAAAAAATTGAAAAATGACAATGTCCGTAAACATCTCATAAAGAGTCAAGTTATTTTCAAATTTTTATCGTGTATAGGAAATGCTAATATAAACATTTAGTAAAATTTTCATGTATCTGCAGATATTCGTTTTTGAATTACAACAAAATAAGGAAATCGCTACATGAGAAATCGAGTGAATATCCAGTGTTGTAAAAATTTGAATTTCAAACGGTCATAAAAATTTAATTTGACTTTCTTATAGATATTTTTTGTTTGATAAAGGTAGATAATCTTATAAGGAATCTTGTATTAAATTTTCATATCTTAGATTTAAAAAGAAAAATTTTTATGAATTTCTAACTCGAAATAATTCGCAAATTTTCGTGATTTTTCCATATTTTGTCATTTTTCGAACTTTAAATGCTTATAAAAAAAAATGTGACTAACGATTTTTAATATTTTTCATCTGCCTTTGAAACAATATACTAGGAGCCTTCTATTAAATTTTCAAGCTTTTTTATCCAACAAATAAAATTTTATTGATATTTTTAGAAAAAAAACTAAAAAAAA
>NW_021771760.1:0-1014 GCF_005508785.2 Acyrthosiphon pisum | reverse complement strand
TTCAAAGCGAGAAAAATGTTATAGCTATATTATATTCTAAAATGGAAGAAACCTACACAGGTTAAAAAAATAATCTTATAATTTAATAAAAACATTTAGAAACACATTTATAATTAAAAATTAATTATTTACTTATTTGTTATTATTAGAGTTATTGTTTTCATATATGAAGAAAGTTCATAATCCATTGGATGTGGATCCAGATGATTCAACACTTTTTCTTCAGTCTAATGACATGTATTTGGGGATAGGTGTTTTACAGATGACCAGCCAACCAGATATTAGTAGTAATCATGATATGTTATCTGTATTCCATGATAGATGTAGACAATTCTTAATTGAAGGCTGTAAACAAATTAAAAAAAGGTGAAATTAAAATATAAATTTTCTACTTACACTTATATACATCTAATTTGTGTTTTTATAAAAATTCTAGGTTTGATTTTAAGTGTGTGATTTTAAAAATTATAACTCACCTACAACCTATTAATGTATTAGGAAACAACAAACTGTCTTCACTAGTTACAATGTTTAATGAAGTACCTAGAATACTAATTGTATACAATAACTCAGAGATACAAACAGTTGATGATGAATGGATGAGGTTACTTTAGATATTTTAGAAATCACTGATGATATAAAGCGAACCAAAAATACCGATGAGTTTTGGTATCATTTATATAATATGCAACGTGAAGGGGAATTTATTTTTAAAAATGTTGCACACTTTGTTTTAAAAGTATTAAGTTTGCCCCATTCATCAGTTGACTGCGAAAGAATATTTTTTAAAGTTAACCTAACTAAAACTAAAGTTAGAAACAAACTTCAAGTACCAGCATTAAATGGCTTACTGTTGTCAAGTGAACTAATGAAAAGAACATCTTGTGTAAAATTTGAGCCAACAAAGTCCATGATAAGCTCTATGAATGTCACGATGTACAATAAACCAACTGATGTGATTGAAGAAGAAAACCTAGTAACCGACGAAACTGAAACTATTTATTAGTGAATAGT
>NW_021771759.1:7511-9331 GCF_005508785.2 Acyrthosiphon pisum | reverse complement strand
AACGATGCCAGCTAGCGATCCGCCGGCGTTTCATTAACGACCCGGCGGGCAGCTTCCGGGAAACCGAAGCTTTTCGGTTCCGGGGGAAGTATGATTGCAAAGTTGAAACTTAAAGGAATTGACGGAAGGGCACCACCAGGAGTGGAGCCTGCGGCTTAATTTGACTCAACACGGGAAACCTCACCAGGCCCGGACACCGGAAAGATTGACAGATTGAGAGCTCTTTCTTGATTCGGTGGGTGGTGGTGCATGGCCGTTCTTAGTTGGTGGAGCGATCTGTCTGGTTAATTCCGATAACGAACGAGACTCTGTCCTGCTAACTAGGCGGGTAAACCCGGGTCGGCGTGTGCGCGGCGCTGGCGGTTTCGGCCGTCAGTGTTCGCGTACCCGTCGGCTCGGCCCGGTATCCCCGAACGCGTTCGCCCGTCGTCCACGGCGGTCGTCGGGCGCGGCCGCGCCATCCGCGTCCCGGCGTTCGGCGGGCGTATGTCGGCCGGGGGGCAACCTCCGGTCGGCCTGCGTCCGTCGTGCGTCGGGCTCCGTGGTGAAAGCGCGCCGTGTTCGCGGCCGTCGCCGGCGGATCACGATACGTTACTAGGGCTACCGCCGGCTCCCAGGAGCTTAAACTCTTCTTAGAGGGACAGGCGGCGGACGAACATAGCCGCACGAGACTGAGCGATAACAGGTCTGTGATGCCCTTAGATGTTCTGGGCCGCACGCGCGCTACACTGAAGGAATCAGCGTGTTTAACAATCCTGGGCCGACAGGCTTCCGGGTAACCCGCTGAACCTCCTTCGTGCTTAGGGATCGTGGCTTGCAATTTTTCCACGTGAACGAGGAATTCCCAGTAAGCGCGAGTCATCAGCTCGCGTTGATTACGTCCCTGCCCTTTGTACACACCGCCCGTCGCTACTACCGATTGAACGGTCGCATTGAGGTCTTCGGAGTGGACGCGCGTTATTCGGCCCCCTCGGGGGCTGGGTCGTCGCGCGATCGCGAAGATGACCGAAATCGGCCGTTTAGAGGAAGTAAAAGTCGTAACAAGGTTTCCGTAGGTGAACCTGCGGAAGGATCATTAGAGACGGGCCCGCGGTACCGGCGGCACTCGCCGGTCTCGCGCGCGCCTCATCCGACCCCGTGGCCGCGTGCGCTCGCCGACTCGCTCGACGACCGCCCGCGCGCCGCGACCCCCGACCGAGCGTCGACCGAAAGATGGTTAACACGTCGAAAGACCGTACGTGCCCAGTCGTGCGTCCGCGCACGGCGCGTGGCCGTAGAAGTTTCGTCGAACAAAACAAAAAAACAACCGACACCGAGCGGCGGATCACTTGGCTCGTGGATCGATGAAGACCGCAGCTATCTGCGCGTCGTCGTGTAATCCGCAGGTTATACGAACATCGACCAGTCGAACGCACATTGCGGCCTCGGTGACCCGCGGGTCCCGGGCCACGCCTGTCTGAGGGTCGTATACCGGATACTCGGCCAGACCGATGCGCCGCCGGCAGGCGTCCGACGGCACGCCCGTCGGCCGCTCCGGTGGTGCGAGATTGGCGGTTCGACCGGGGAGAGCCGCTCGCGCGGCCGCCTCCGGTCGTCCGCCCAAGTTGTGACGGCAAACAGTCACGGGTTCTCGCGTCGTCAAACGGCACGTCCTCGTCCGCCCGCCGCGCGAGAGCGCGGCCGGGCCCGGCTGAGAGTCCACGAGACCTCTCCGGCTTTCTGAGAAGCGGACGCGGGCGGTCACCGTACGGGCGGAGCGCGGACCGCAGGCTGCCGTGTAATTTAAGAAACAAACAACCGATACGTTCCGACCTCAGATC
>NW_021771759.1:4147-5177 GCF_005508785.2 Acyrthosiphon pisum | reverse complement strand
GCCAATATACTCGAGGAGGGGCCCTCGGGTGCTGCCCGTGGAGAAGGGTTTCTTGTGAACAGCCCGTTGTCCCATGAGTCAGTCGATCCTAAGCCCGGGGGAGAGATCCTCGTACCCACGGGCGAAAGGCGTTTTCGAATCGCCCTTGGGGCCGAGAGGGAATCCCGGTTCGTATTCCCGGAACCCCGACGCGGAAACCGCTCCCTAGTGTTCGGGGCTCTTTTGTCTCGTCTGGGTAACCAGAATGAAACTCGAAGAAGCCGCCCGGGGGATCTGGGTAGAGTTCTCTTTTTCTCTGTGAGCGTTGTACGTCCCTGGAATCCTCTAGCCGGGCGATAGGGACGCGAGCGCGAAGAGCACCGCTCGTTGCGGCGGTGTCCGTGATCCCCACGCGGACCTTGAAAATTCGAGAGAGGGCCACGCGGAGTCTTCGCGTCGGTTCGTACCGATATCCGCAGCAGGTCTCCGAGGTGAGCAGCCTCTAGCCGCATAGAATAATGTAGGTAAGGGAAGTCGGCAAAACCGATCCGTAACTTCGGGATAAGGATTGGCTCTGAGGAGCGTGGCTGCCGGGTTCGGGTCGTCGTAGAAGCGTAGGCGTTTTTGGCGACACCCCGGCCGTCGCCCGTGCGCCCGGTCTTCGGAACGGGAGCCTCGAGGCGGCCGCGGGCCCGTCGCCGTCCGCCGACCGTGGAACCACCGAGCTTCGGTCGCTGGCCGCGTCGCGGCCGGCCGACCGCCTTGGTGTCGGTTCGCCGTCACCGGGCGGTCCGGCCGCCGCGCCGTCGGTCGCGTAGCCGGATCGACAGCCATGTAACGGTCAACTCAGAACTGGCACGGACCAGGGGAATCCGACTGTCTAATTAAAACAAAGCATCGCGATGGCCCGGGACGGGTGTTGACGCGATGTGATTTCTGCCCAGTGCTCTGAATGTCAACGTGAAGAAATTCAAGCAAGCGCGGGTAAACGGCAGGAGTAACTATGACTCTTTTAAGGTAGCCAAATGCCTCGTCATCTAATTAGTGACGC
>NW_021771759.1:3194-4097 GCF_005508785.2 Acyrthosiphon pisum | reverse complement strand
GGATACTCGGCCAGACCGATGCGCCGCCGGCAGGCGTCCGACGGCACGCCCGTCGGCCGCTCCGGTGGTGCGAGATTGGCGGTTCGACCGGGGAGAGCCGCTCGCGCGGCCGCCTCCGGTCGTCCGCCCAAGTTGTGACGGCAAACAGTCACGGGTTCTCGCGTCGTCAAACGGCACGTCCCCGTCCGCCCGCCGCGCGAGAGCGCGGCCGGGCCGGCTGAGAGTCCACGAGACCTCTCCGGCTTCCGAGAAGCGGACGCGGGCGGTCACCGTACGGGCGGAGCGCGGACCGCAGGCTGCCGTGTAATTTAAGAAACAAACAACCGATACGTTCCGACCTCAGATCAGGCGGGACTACCCGCCGGATTTAAGCATATTAATAAGCGGAGGAAAAGAAAACAACCGTGATTCCCTTAGTAGCGGCGAGCGAACCGGGAAAAGCCCATCGCCGAATCTCGCCGCGCACTTTTGTGTCGCGGCACGTATGAGAGTTGTGGCGTACGGGCCGGCCTCGTTGCCGGGGCGCACGTGACGGTCCAAGTCTCCCTTGAACGGGGCCATGGCCCGCAGATGGTGCCAGGCCAGTAGAGGCCGTCACAGCGTTCCGGGATCGGACCGCGCCTTCGAGTCGGGTTGCTTGAGAGTGCAGCCCGAAGCGGGTGGTAAACTCCATCTATGGCTAAATACGGCCACGAGACCGATAGTTTACAAGTACCGTGAGGGAAAGTTGAAAAGAACTTTGAAGAGAGAGTTCATAAGAACGTGAAACCGCTCGGTTGTAAACGGACAGAGCTCGCGAATCCCCGCCCGGCGAATTCACGGTCGGTCTATCCGCCGGCCGGATCTTTCGCTCGGTTAGCGGACGTCGCGACCCGTTGGGCCGCCGGCCGAATGGCCCGGGTG
>NW_021771758.1:0-848 GCF_005508785.2 Acyrthosiphon pisum | reverse complement strand
AGCTGTTTACGGAACATGGTCAGTTTTCAATTTTTTTAGTTTTTTTTTCTATAAATATCAATAAAGTTTATCTGTAGGGCCAAAAAGTGTAAAAATTTAATACAAAGCTCGTGATATATTGTTACAATAGCAGTCGAAAAATATTAATACAATTTATAAAATGTTCAACTTTTGTATCTAAGAATCGAAAATTTAGAACAAGATTCGACGTAAGTAATTAATTCTGTTACCAAAAAATCTAAAAAATACATTTACACAGTTTATTTTTATAGTCATTTTAAATTCAAATTTGGACAAAATTACATATTAAAAACCTGGAATAACTATTTTAGTTATTTTGTTTTGATTGTATAATATTATTTGTGGGTACTTGAAACTTCTAAAGTATACTATTATATATCTATGATAGTACCACGGTTTGTTGTTGATGTATAACGCGTTACCTGATGGATATTGCGATATGATTAATTTGGAATTTTTTATTAATACCTATTATAGGTCAATTTTTTTTTTAATACCATATATAATATTATGCTTATACCTAGTCTGCAATACTCTGCATACCGTCTCCGCTCAGAATCGTTTTTCTTATACAATGATATTATATCATTGAATTCAAATTTAATACCATCCATTAGACAGTGACCCACTTGTAACCTACTGTACAGCAGAGCGACATCCACTTACCCACCTTTTTTATCTTCAAAATATTAATATTTTAGATGTCTGTATCTAATCAAGATCGCATTTGTTGGATATCGAAAGGATTTAAGTTTTTTAAAACGTCCTTTTAACAATTTCGATGTTATTTCTAATTGAATAAAAATAAAAGGTACCATAATATTGCG
>NW_021771757.1:0-897 GCF_005508785.2 Acyrthosiphon pisum | reverse complement strand
CAAAATAAATATAAGATCTTAAGCACTATAAAGATGTAATATCATGAATAAATGCAATAAATGAATAAATAAGTACATTGAATTCAAGTAAACTTATTTCGTTTCAATAATTCATTTACTTGGCGAGGAATTATTTCTTAGGAGAAACGAAGTGTGATGAACAAAATAATTAAATAGCGAAAGACTATTAAAATATAACTTATTATTATTTTAAAAAATATTATTGATAATTATATACTAATTACCTACTATTCTAATTAATTCCTCGCCGCCAAGTACCTAAATAAATTACTGAAACAAAATAAGCTTACTTAAATTCAATATGCTTAGCATTTATTCATAATATTATATCTTTAAAGATCTTTTATTTTTTTTACTTAGCCATTTTTACACGTAGTTTACAAAGGATTTTTGTTGTGATATCACAAATTTTTATCGTTATTAAATATTGAGTATTTACATAATAATCTATAAGAACGGTAATATTATTGGTAACAATGGCTGATGCGACAACGTTTACCGTGATTCTGAATTTAATATAAATTTCCATTAAAAAGTTCGCATTTTTTTATTTTTAACTTAAATTCTAAACGTACGATTTTGATGATTTTTACAAAAGCATGTTATACACAATATTTCTGATGTTTTTGAGTTTACTAGGAGTTAATTGATGCATTAGAAAATTAGTTATCTAATATAACAAATTTATCTGTATTTTACACAGTTTAAATTGGCAACTCCTGCTTCGATATACTATACACACACCGTCATGCAGTTATTTTTTTTTTTGTTCCAGCTCCGTGGCGCTGAATACCTTTTCAGCTTTTACTGATATAAAATATAGATAATTATTAAATTATATACAAATTTGTTGAATATACATATTGCTACCCTCCA
>NW_021771756.1:0-3532 GCF_005508785.2 Acyrthosiphon pisum | reverse complement strand
GCAGGGAAGGATTGATGGAAATATAAATCATTAAATATTACATTATATGTAAATAGGTGTATCGTATACAGGTATATTATATTAGTCATTCCGATGCCAACGACGGTGGGAATGAACATTTTCCCGATTTTTTTCCCCTTATCATTTATTAATATTGATTGTAAAAGACAAAAGCTATTTATTTATACAACTTATATTATAGCCACATCACGCGTTTTATATTATTCCGTTAATTTATACATTTTTGTTTTTATGCCAACATTAGAGCACATTAACGGACGCTCATGAAAAGTATACACAAATATGTACAATACATGTGCAAGTACTATAATTTTGTGTAGTGCGTAGGGATAATGCGTGTGTGACGTCTGTACACTAATAATTTTAAAATTAAAGAAAAACGAATTTGGCGTATATATAGGTACGCTAATATATTATACCTACGCAATAGTATTGGTGTTTATGCAATAAGTTTGTGTTTCGGAAATTCCGAGTCTACATTTTAGTGACCATTAACGTCATTTGTATTTACTATTAGAAATTATATGGAATTTGCGACCGTCATTAAATTCAGATATATAATATAATTTATACACACCTGTTTGTCCAATGAACTGAAAAACTGACGGGATCGCGTTTTCGCATTGATTTTCTTTCGTAGATATGTTTTATTCGTAACAATATATAGAGACATTGATATGCATAATGATATTTACGTTTTCATTTTTTTTTTGTCAAGTGCATGCAACCGAACCTGTTTTACTTTTTACGCGGTTTTCCAAAACAAATATTGCTGGTACACAATAGGGTTTTGCTACGTTCATATCAACGACTAAAAATAACACAATATGCAAATACGTGTACATATTTGAAGTCACGGATTTATATTGTATGCACAAAACTGCATACATTGAGCAAATAACTTTATAATACGTAACTTAGGTATACAACTATAAATAAGTTTTGTTCTTCAATTAAAGTAACGTCAATTAAAATCCAGAACGAGTAATTAAATAAAAATAAGCTTTGCATAATGATTAAATTACGTATTGCACTCTTGCTATAATACACACTCGTATAATAGTAATGGAAACGTAGAGGACGTTGCCTTAAATATTTATTCGAGTTTGTGCACAAAGGAATTAATATAACACTTATAAATCTGAATGTATAATTGAAAACGAATTATTGATTTTGCTCGTCCCGCGAATGTCTAAACAATTTCAAATCATGTTAAAGTTTGATTAAAAAACTTTAATGTTGTTTTAGATTTTATAAGAAAACTAAAAGAGATAAAAAAAAATAATAATCATCTTTTTGTACGTATTATAATATATATATATATATACGTTTTGTAACAAATGTACAATTAAAAATGAATGAAAGTGAAAATGCTGTCCAATTCTAACTTTGGATTTGTTTTCGAATTACATTTTTATATATATATATATATATATATATATTGTACGGGATTATTATTATTCCATTAGTTCTGGAAACCGGTAAAATTGTAAAAGGTAATTTTATTTATAGCTCATGCTATAAAAATATGGTTAAAACGAGTAATAAATATACTGTCATTACTCATTATTAATAATATTAATATATAAAAAACACGGGCCATTATGACAATGTTGTTTTTGATAATCATTATTAACATATAGTGCCATTGTATAATTAACATGATGGAATAATGTTTCAACATTTTCAACCATATAATAATCACTAATAATTATATCTTTTTAGAACGCCCGTTGTGTTACTTATACAAAATATGTTAATTGTTATAATATTAATAATTGTTTCGACGCTAGTTTCTCACTCGACACTTTAGAATTGTTTATGGTGAAACAGCTATATATTCTACGCAAGTATAAAAAACGAAATATATTAGCTGATTATATGAACCATCTCCCTGGAGCTCTCCGGCTGCGGTTCCGACTACACGTCGCAAACGCCTCTAAAAAACTCCTCGCCGAATTAACCGTATTACAGGTTCTCCAACCCCAACCCCAAGGGCCAAGACCACTGATCGTACGTATATCGCACACTACCCTCGAAAATATAATATTATGACCGATATGACAATATTGTATATTATATTGTAAGTACGTACACTTCTCTGTTTGGCTGCTTCGGTATGTCCGGTCTCGCGACGGCCGCACGTTTGTCGCTGCAGTCTCCCTTGGCTGCGGCGGGCGCTTTCGGTCCACCGGTTTTCCCATTCACAGGCACCAAAAACTGTTCGCTGTTCAAATATTTGTTGGCCCTCATGCACCACGCTTCGATGTGCAGCGCGCTCCGCTGGCAATACCGTTCCACCGTTTCCGAGTTTAACAAAACCCAATCACCGTCGTCGTTGCTCATCTGTGAACATTGTGTTTACGATGAACGAGACGAAGGAAAAACAGCAAAAAAAATGAAAAAAAAACGAAAGGAAAGCAATGTAACTATAGATGATTTAAAAAAAAATTTTTTTTCAAAACTTTGCTTTCAACCCGAGATTTATATTAGGTTACACAATATATTTTTATTGTATCATAAGCCTATAACGGAAATCTATAGTGCCGCTTACATGTAGAGTATATAATATATTGTATAATTAACGGGTAGATTTATTTTTACGTGGACCAAAATTGCTCAAAACTATAGAGTGGCTGCTATTTTAAAATCTAAACAAGTCGTTTTATTTTACGTTCATACGAACGATCGCAATTGTATTGTAATTGTAAAAAGTTTTTCATAACTTAAATATTTCCCACACAGATAACAAAATAAATTGCGAACTTACGAATGGTTTCTATCGTATATTATAGGTACTTTTAATTTTAATTGATTCAATAACCATTATTTTACATGACAAACATATTTTTATTAGACAAATATTTTTGTATATAATTAACTAAGCAATAAAAAAGATTTTATATGTAGCCATATTATATAGATGCTTATAAATATATTATCTAAGTATAGGTATAGGTATATAGCAGGACTATCTCCCATTGAGTAACATTATCGATACAAAATAATTACAATAATAAATAATGCTATAGGGTGGTATATAGTATAAGTACTTATTAGTTATCAATGCATCACTAAAATGAATGAATAACTTAAAAATGACAGTATTGAATCTAAAAAGTGATAATAAGTTATCTAATAATATATTATGATATGCTTTATAAATATTTAATTTATACTAGCTACATAGTCAATTTTAATCATTATTTTATTCGTTTTCGAATTAAAATCCATTCAATATGAAACTGTTATTCTTAATTACTCAAAAATAAAAAATAAATAAAGGGTTTTTTAATTTACATAATAATTATTCATTTTTTCCACCCATAAAATTGTTCAGAATATTATATAACTCAATTAACATATTAATTGATTACAGGTTGCTCGCATTTTTTATTTTGATTATTTTAGCCAATATCCGGATTGGCCGTCATTTCGTCACAGCCCGCCGTTTTATTCGAGTTTACTTATTATACTGTACATTTTTCCACTACAGCCATTCATGTACATC
>NW_021771755.1:0-740 GCF_005508785.2 Acyrthosiphon pisum | reverse complement strand
AAAATATCTATAGAAAGTCAAATTAAATGTTTATGATCGTTGAAATCAAATTTTTACAACATTGGATATTCACTTCATTTCTCATGTAGCGATTTCTTTATTTTGTTGTAATTCAAAAACGAATAACTGTAGATACATGACAATTTTACTGAATGTTTATATTAGCATTTCCTATACACCATACAATTTTGAAAATATTTTGACTCTTTTTGAGCTGTTTACGGACATTTCGGTAGGTCAATTTTTTTTTAATACCATAGATAAGTATATATATGTCTATAATACATAGACTGATATACTGTCTCCGCTCAGAATCGTTTTTCTTATACAGTGATATTATATCATTGAATTCAAATTTAATATCATCCATTATACAGTGACCCACTTCTAACCTACTGTACAGCAGAGCGACATCCACTTGCCCACCTTTTTTTTATTTCAGAACACCTGGTAATATTTCAGTATTTTCACTGGAAAATACTATGTATTTGGAAGATACAGAAGATTCACCAGACATTGAGATTGCAGCTTCAAATGATAATCCTTCTCGTGATTTAACCGCGCAAATCGATACATCCATGAACACGCCTTTTCCAACATCGATCTTGGGAACAAAAAAAAACACCAATAGAAAAAATAGTGACTCCCCCTCTTTATTCCAACAGAAACTTTTGAAAGTTTTGGATAAATCTCAGAAGGAAGATGATGATGACGACAAACATTTTCTTCTGTCGTTATTA
>NW_021771754.1:0-874 GCF_005508785.2 Acyrthosiphon pisum | reverse complement strand
TAGTAATAAACTGAAACAGATTTAGTTGTGTGTTATTATAGGTAATATACTACAATCAGTAAATACAAAAATCTAATTACACCAAAAATGCAAACGCACTTAATTATGAAATTTAAGTTTATAAAAACAAAAAATAAAAAATGTAGACTCATGTCCTAGTTAACTATGACACTGAGTGTAGCATTAACATACTTACTTACCTTAAATTCAAATTTATCAAACTCTAAACCCAACGCCTTAGTCCACTAGGCCATGAGTCTACAAGTTAATTAATTGATATTTGTACATATAAGTTAAAATAATGAAAAATAAAAAACGGAAAAAAAAGTAAATATATTTGTAGAAAAAAAAAAAATAATAATCATTGATGTGTAATTCAGTAAAATATCTTTTTTTAGTAAAAATTTTCCCGGGGTCGTCACTGACATCGCAAGGGGAAAAGTTGTGGATGAACGATTTTAAATCTCCCTGTAACCGATAAAAACTTGGATAGAAAGACCCCCACAAAACTGATTGCTCAAGGGCAAAAGTCGTGGACAAACGATTTTAAATCTCCCTGTAAATATTAAAACTTGGATAGAACACACTAATACTACCTACTAACTACATCAAAAATTTACAAAAAATCAAATTTAAATACAAATTCTGGTATAAATTTGTCTGAAGAATCTGCTGATGATGAACTATTTAACAACGAAGGGTCCATTAAAATGTCTACATGTACGTCTTCTGTACGTGAAGTAGAATATTATGATCCAGTTTGGTCAGATATTAAACCAGGAATTTTCTTATTAGTAAAATTTGTTGGAGGACGTAAACAAACTGTTTTCAAGTATGTCTGTTGTGTGTGTGATGTTAACCAGGATGATGATGA
>NW_021771753.1:0-1007 GCF_005508785.2 Acyrthosiphon pisum | reverse complement strand
GGAAATTTGACCAGCCCCGGAGTGACATGAGAATTTTGAGGGTCAGCGTGAGGGACCTGACAAATCGACACCGCTCAGTAAGTCAGTTGTGGCGAGACGTCCCGTTAATCACATGTCGTGTATGCCGTGGAAAATGGTCGTGTTCGGACAGACATAACATAATAACAATATCATATCAATATAATATTATTATCATGACGGTATTGCGTTATGAGGACGTTCTACCCGCATAATATTTTGTTGTTTCCGTACAACACGACACGTCATGACAAATAATTGTGTACGTTTAGAGTAATCCATTTCAACTTTGTTATTTTTAATATTAGAGCAATTTGATCTATTATCAAATATAACAGTTCAAATAAAAATATAACCCCTCGTTGGTTTAGTTTTTAAATATTTTATTAACTTTAAAGCACGTTATGAGCATTTTATAATCGTGCATTTATTGTGAAATTTAAAACACTCATGCCTTGTTTGAATATTAAAATATCGAAAAAAATCTAGGTGGTGTTTTGGATAATATTCTTCCCTTTAAGTTTACAAGTAGGTCAATTCACTTAAATGTTAAAAACGACAGAGTAAAATGGATTATTCTGAACGCAATATTTGCCATGTTACTTGCGGATAGAACGTTCTCTTAAATTTAGTTAGTGCGCTCGGAATTTGGTTTAATGTCATCGTCTTTAATAAAATATAACATACGGTCGTGTGTCGTCTCATTGTCATGCCCCCGGGAAACACAACACCGGTGGTATTAATAATAAAGCCGTTTATAATATTATATATTAGCACACAGGCCAATAGACCAAAGACGCGGTATTATATCGCGATAATAATGATATTGAACAATTTTACCGTAATCGTAATAATTATTTTTATCGTCCGAAAAGCATATTATATTATTATGACGTTCGAGTGACGACGACTAAACGCATAAAATATTGTTGTGTGGTATTCATCGACAATGCGAAACGCTCGCAAATGCCGCATCACTCCGAACGATC
>NW_021771752.1:0-246 GCF_005508785.2 Acyrthosiphon pisum | reverse complement strand
ACGGGTCTATGTCTTCTGCATAATTTTAGCACCCCTAGTGTTTGGCCTCTAGTTGCGCCTATGTAGGTAGGTCCGAGTTCGAATCCCCGTCGTACGCGCGCTCTTCTGGGCGGCGTCCGCTCCGTGAGTTTGAATAGCATGGCCGCCCGTAATCTAAAAATTTTTTGCATTTTTTTTTCGATTTTATTAATTAAATTATTATTTAAATTTTGTTAATTCGATGTTATTAATTTTATTAGGAATTAT
>NW_021771751.1:0-756 GCF_005508785.2 Acyrthosiphon pisum | reverse complement strand
AAAATTTCACTGAATGTTTAAATTAGCATTTTCTATACACGATAAATTTTGAAAATAATTTGACTCTTTTTGAGCTGTTTACGGACATGTCAGTTTTCAATTTTTTTAGTTTTATTTTCTATAAATATCAATAAAATTGTATTTGTTGGGTAAAAAACGTTAAAATTTAATGCAATGTTTCTGATATATTGTTACAATAGCAGTTGAAATATATTCAAAATACATATGCACAATTTTTTTTTAAAAGCATTTATCAAATTTAAAATTGAATAATTATTTTGTATTTAAAAATTCATAAAATGTTCAACTTTTATACCTAAGAATTGAAAATTTAAAACAAGATTCCACGTAGGTAAGTAGTTAATTCTGAAACCAAGAAATCTAAAAAATACATAAGCACAGTTTATTTTTATAGTTATTTTAAGTTCGAATTTGGACGAAATTACATGTTAAAAAACCCAGAATAACTATTTTAGTTATTTTGTTGTGATTGTATAATATTACTCGTGGGTACTTGAAACTTCTAAAGTATACTATTATATATCTATGATAGTATCACGGTTTGTTGTTGATGTATAACGCGTTATAAGTACCTACCTAATGGATATTGTGATATTCCTGTGTATATTATAGGTCAATTTTTTTTAATACCATAGATATAAGTATATAATATGTCTTATACCTAGACCGACATACCGTCTCCGCTCAGAATCGTTTTTCTTATGCAATGATATTAAATCATTGAATTCAAATTTA
>NW_021771750.1:0-406 GCF_005508785.2 Acyrthosiphon pisum | reverse complement strand
CAACACTACATCCAGTCGGCGGGTGTTCGACCCATTTTTATGAGTAGCCGCCGACACACTAAAAAAACGGACGGATTCAAAACTGTACCAGATGTATGTATAGTAAATAATGATGGTAGTGTAGTAAAATATTACAACACTATATATTCAAATTTCACGCGTTATTATAGTAGGTTAATGATAGTTATGGTGGCAAAAGGACAACTACCATACGCAATCGAAAAATTTGAGAATCAAACAAGTGTTTTCCACGAAAATTGTGGAGACGTAAGAATTATAGGAGCGCAATGGCAAATGGTTACCTATGTCCCATTAGAAAACTACGTTAAAAGGCATGATCAATTACTTAATGAAATTAACACAATGACTAACCAATGTAATGAAAAAATAACAGAATACGAATTAT
>NW_021771749.1:0-787 GCF_005508785.2 Acyrthosiphon pisum | reverse complement strand
CAATAGGTAGTTTTTGGTAATCTATAAAATACTATGAGATAAGATTAAATGCCGATTATTAAGCGGATTTTCTGGCGCGTGTCACACGTTAGCATCGTTATATTAGTATTTAGTATATGACCAACTTGTCATTCGATAAGTCACTGGTTTTAGTTATATTATTAGTAATATTGCGGTAACTATGGAGAATTCTTTAAAAATTATAATGTCAGAACGTGGGAAAGAGTTAGCTGTGGTTTCTCCACCAAAATATCGATTTATAAGAAAACGCAAAGACGAATTGTTAAAATCGATATGTTATAACAAAAGTTGTTATGCCAGTAGGTATTTCAACTGATGTCAAAAAAACTCAAGTTATTGCGGTAATCGGTGAGCACAAACATGAAGCAATAACACCTCAAAATATTAACCGCCAAGTTCTCAGAGAAAATTGCAAACGAAAGCCAGCGATTAAATTTCAACTCGACCAAGCAAAATTATACGAAAAGAATTACTGACAAATGTAGGTATAGACATTGTACATAAGGATATTTCTTCTGTCCGAAAAGCCATGTATATGACAAGACGGAAAAACTTTCCTATATATCCAAAATTTTTTGATGAAGCCATAGATAAAATTTGGGAAATGCAAAACGATGATATTTTTAAATTTAATAATAAAAAGTGTATCCACATTCCGATGAATAAATCGTTTATCTGTATCATGACTGAAGATAATTTAAATTTTATGAGTTCTTGCACAGAATATTTTTCAGATGGCACATTTCAATTCGCACCTAATTTTTTT
>NW_021771748.1:6472-12197 GCF_005508785.2 Acyrthosiphon pisum | reverse complement strand
TTTTATTATCAATAGAATAATGTGATTTTTGACCTATGTAATATAAAATGAAATTAAGATACCAAATACACGTTTTATTACTAGTAAATTGGTAGTTAGATAACGTACAGATTATTAAGGTTGTAACTTGTAGGTACAACAATGAATCGGCGTATAACAGAAGCATTAAGTATATTATTATTATTATTATTCATTGATGGCATTTTTACAAATTAAATACAAAATTCTAATGTAAATAACTTCTTTAATTATCAACCCATAATTATGAATGATACGTCAAAATTCGTTAAAAAAAAAATCCTATATGAATCATATTTCAAAAATATAGGTTCCCATTTGTATTTTAAAAGTTACCCCTAAAATCTCCCTTTTTTAATTAATAATAAATATAATTAATATCAAATTAGTTTAGAGCATATGATTCAAAGAGGTTTTCACATAGGTCATTTTTTTCTAATTTAAGTAGATCATGCTGAAATCTGCTGTCACATGAAATTTGGAACACCCTGTATAGGGCCTTTGAAGTATGTAATACTCACTTGCGCAGGCACCGTCGTATACGGCGTGTGTGTACAGTTACGTTAAATCGTCCAGTTGTACGTTATTATATATTATACTTATACATAATCAGTTTTCGGAACGTTCACGTTCATGTTTTTTCAAACGAACGCGTTCACGTTCACGTTCTTTCAAAAAATGAACGCGTTCATTAGGTCGTTCATTTATTTTTTATACATTTTTTTTTGTGAATCATTTACCTGCTGTAAAGGCTCAGTCGAACAGAGGGTGATTTTTTGTCCGGCAATCAAAAAATGAATTCGGACTTTTTGTACAACTTTTTTCATTCCGGACTTTTTGTGCCCGGACTTTTCGTCCACCATGGTTTATGGGTACGCGGAACGCGACGGTCAAGTGGTCTTTGTATTATTTTACAGTGCCCGCGCGGGCAGCCCGCTTTCTGTTTGACCGAGCCTTTAATATAAAAGCCTATAAACATATACAACTCAAGCCAAAAATAAAAATACTATTTAGACTTATATATAATATAATTAATTAATATATTTTATAAATATATTTATTAAAGGGCAAATAAATTGAACGTCTTAAAAATCGATCAGTTCGTTAAAAATATAAACGTCGTTCACGTTCACGTTCTATTTTAATAAAACGAGTGACGTTCACGTATCGTTCACTAAAAATGAACGTGAACGCCTGAACGTGCGTTCATGAACGACGTTCTTTCCAAACACTGTACATAATCATATTATCGTGTTGTTATTCATTTATATTAATAGTAAAATCATTAGTCCATCAAGCTTCACATTCAACAAAAATGAAATGGTAGACATGATATTTTGTAATTGTAATTTTTAATCAATTGAATAATTGTTTAATTGTTATCAGGCGATAGTTAATTATTAATCAATAAGTAATTTATCAAATATTATCAGAAAACGGTACAAGATTATAGTATTAAATATTAAAAATTATAATAATATTAACTATTTCGTATTTATAAGTACTAATTCCAAAATAAACAAAATCAATTTATTTTATCTATTGATTATAATTATTATAATATAACCGTATTTATTAATAGGTATTACAAAGATGTAAAAATTGATTTTTTGTACAATAATTATTTAAAATTTTGTCAATACATTTTCAAGAATTAAAATAATATGCTATTGCGAGCCACACTATAGGCGTTCGTGAGCCGTACGAGCACGCGGGTCACAGGCCACATATTTGATACCACTATAGAATTAAATAGAATAAATAATTCACTGTTTTTCTAGAAACTAGAAAAAAATATTAAAAATCACGAAATTAACGAAATCAAAATGTCGAAACATCAATATTTTCAGAAAAATTAACTCTACAAAAAAGCTATCTTCGATTTTTTTTTTTAAATAATTTAATAAAAAAATATATTTTTTGACTTTTTTACCAAAACATTAAAATAAATTAAATTATGAACTATTTATAGTTCTTGTCCCTAACTCCATACTAATTTTATTATATTTTGAATATTTACCTGTTGTATTTACTTGTCGCATGGACGTTGCTTAATGAAATATGGTTTCAGAACAATATGCGGGATATGTTGTCGTGTGTGTATAGCAAATTCAGAAACTTGGAAGAGAAAGTTATTGGTTATGAAAACATAAATTTTAAAAGTCTCGTGATTTCCAGAGCCTGCGAATACCAAACAAAGGACTGTATCCAACGAGTTCTGGACTTGTTTAGAAAGTGGATGAAAAGTGTAGATCCAGACAATAATAATATGTGAGTTTTATCGAAGTTTAATTGGATTAAATACTAACTGTAATCAAAATATATTAGATTGCCTAAAGATCTGAAAATCAATATTAACTGTTACGCTATGAAATATGGAGGTGAAGAAGAATGGAACTTTTTATGGGAACGTTTTCAGCGTTCCAATTTTACGTTTGGAAAAATGGATATGATCTTTGCATTAGGATGTAGTTCAACAAAATCGTTAATACTGAGGTATTAATATCATTTATGTGTAATACAGACATCACAATAATGCTTAACATTGTTTTTGATTTAGATATTTGAATTGGTCACTTGATGAATCTATTATTCCCAGAGACTACGCCTCCGGAGTACTCGACTCTGTAAAGTTAAATGAAGTTGGATTTTTAGTAGCAAAAGAATTTTTGTATTGCAAAATTGCAGATATATATGAATAGTGAGTTATCGTGAAATTTTATTTTGTTTGTGTTAATATTCATATTATGTAGTATGAACAAATTAGAATAAATTGAAAGTTCATATTACCTATTATTTTTATTTTAAATTTTTAGCGACGAACGTAAAGGCGATAGTTTAGTTGGATATGTAAATAATATTGCGTCTCAAATGAAAACTAAAGAAGAATTAAAAGAGGTAATTAACAGAACAATTTTATTTATTTTGTTAAAAACCAAAAGTTTCATTCAAATGTTTTTTTTTCCTAACAGCTCCAATCATTTATTATTAAATCATCAAGTTACTTTAAAGAACCTAATTCGGTTATCAATCAGATAACTGAGACTATTAAGAAAAACATTGAATGGACATCGAAGTTTTATAATAAAATAGTACCATATTAATGATGTTATGAGTGGGCGCTTGAACACAGTTTGATTTGTATTAATAACTGTACAGTTTTCTGCCACTTTGACATAATATGTACAACGTAGCATACTAGAAATATTAAGTTATTCCCATTTTTAACTACATACTTTTATAATAATCTGACGTTGTTAATATTTTACCTTGAGTTGTGTCACAAGATGCAAATTTCAGATCAGAATACTTTATTGGATATCTTAATTAAATTTGTCATATTTAAACGGCATCGAATATATATTATTTTATTTTTCACAAGTTAATATAATTCGATGTACAGATAACTATGAAGTCTTATTACATTGTTTTATTATTATAAATAATAACATGACTTATTTGTTTCTTTTTACAAGACAATAAATAGTTGAGAAAATTAGTATTTCTCTTACAACCAATTCAGGTCCTATTTTATGATTATTTTTTTTTAAATAAATATATAATATATTATATTGCTTCGAAATATTTGATTTATAAACAAATTATGTAAAAATATCCATCTATTTGGTGCAATATTTTCGATAAAATGAAACTAGTATCTAATATCAAAATTGATACTATTATTTCCTTCATCCCACATTTTATTAACTATAATGCTTAGATATATGTGTTATAGCCCAGTTGTAGTGGTGGTGTTAGGACTCTACCGTTCGCTCTTCCGGACCAGTGTTGAATGTTATTGGCTTGTCCAATGTTGACCATATTGAGCCATAATATTATCGTCATTGCATAATGTTATTATAATTCTCTTTCACTGTTGGTGTATGTTTAGCGTCTTGTCGTAATAAGTTTTATTTCCCTCTTTTTCTTAATTAAATTATCCCTAACGATTTTATGTGTCTCTTGCATCATACGCTTTAGATCGAATACGTAGTTATCGTAATTGTATTGTGGTTCCGGATTTTTGTTGAAAGCGGAGGGAATATTTGGTTTCCTTCCGAATACCAATTCATATGGTGTAAAGTTAGTAGAAGTATGGACGGTTGTATTATAGCAAAACGTTGCGTAACATAAGAGCTTATCCCAATTACTGTCTTTGTCAACAAAACTACGCAAGTACGTTTTTAATGTTTTGTGCGAACGTTCGAGAAAACAGTTTCCTTGCGGATGCCAAGGTGTAGTCTTAGATTTTTTTATGTCTAATAGTTTACACATGCTTTTGAAAACGTCAAAAAGAAAATTTGTTCCACGGTCGGTTAAAATTGATTCGGGAATACCATACGAAACATTCTACGAACGCTTGAGCTACTGTTTGTGCGTCTGTGGTGGATAACACTATGGCTAGCGAGAAACGACTTAATTCGTCCTGCAAGGTTAATATTACATGTTTCCCGTAAGTGTTTTCGGCAGTGATGGGAAAGTTCTTTCTAAAAATGAATTAGTTCAAGTTCAAGTTCAAGACATTAAATATGAACTAGTTCAAATTCTAGTTCATAGTTTTTAGAATGAACTAGTTCAAGTTCTAGTTAAAATTCTAGTTCAGTAGTTTATAGTTTTTAAAATGATATAAAATTATAAAAGTTATTAAAGAAAATAAAATAAAAAAATACTTAAGTTAGAAATAAAAAAAAAATACGTGGAAATACGTGCGACTGCCGACTTTGCGTCGAAACCGGCGATTTTTATTAGTATACATCAGACAATAATTTGTGTGAACATGTTAGTCTTGGGAATGTTATTTATAAAACTTTATTGTATTATGTCAAGTTACAACAGAATTATAATAATATACCATAAATGGTTATACCAACTATTCTTATCGGCGATAAAAAAAAAAACAAATATCCTTACTGTTCACACACAGAGTCGCGGCGAAGATGACGCACACCACTGCCCTCCCGTCCACTTCACGCTTATCGTACTTTATTGTAATTAAAATTATCATTACTATTAACGCCTTTTCTCATTATATAATTATTGTTTATGCGTCTATCGGCGATTGCACTTTTGCGGTTTCGGGTTTCTGTCACAGAACACGGCACCGGTAACTCACCAGTCCGTCACAGAACACGAGACCGGCTGAAATAATCGCCAATAGACAGCATATAAAAGGCCGCACGACCGACGACCAAGCACCAGTCTTTTACCTGATCTGTAGCAAGACCCACCCGGACAGACTTGCGCTTCTAAGGTTAGAAGTGGGTCACTGTATAATGGACAGTATTAAATTTGAATTCAATGATATAATATCACTGTATGAGAAAAACGATTCTGAGCGGAGACGGTATATCAGTCTATGTATTAGACATATATATACTTATCTATGGTATTAAAAAAAAATTGACCTATAATAGGTACCTATAATAAATTCCAAATTAATCATATCATAATATCTATTAGGTACTTATAACGCGTTATACATCAACAAAAAACCGTGGTACTATCATAGATATATAATAGTATACTTTAGAAGTTTCAAGTACCCACGAATAATATTATACAATCACAACAAAATAACTAAAATAGTTATCCTAGTTTTTAATATGTAATTTCGCCCATATTTGTACTTAAAATGACTATAAAAATAAACTGTGTAAATGTATTTTTTAGATTTTTTGGTAACAGAATTAATTACTTACGTGGAATC
>NW_021771748.1:3226-5192 GCF_005508785.2 Acyrthosiphon pisum | reverse complement strand
ATATTACTAAGTACATTTGATGATATGATTGTGAATAAAGTAATTTTATTTATATATTATAACCTATTACGCGGAAGCTTGTTTTAATTTTTTAATCCTTATCTATAAAAGTGAAACATTTTATACATTTTTAACTACAAAATAAATATTAAACTTTAAATTTGATAAATTTAGTCAAAAATTTTAACTTTATATGCTTAAAAAAAAAAAATTGTACGAAAATTTCTACAAGTTTAAATAACAAATAATACTTAATTAATAGATACTATATTATTATATATTTATCATTTAATTAAATTGATTAGGTACATTCCATTTTATGTTTATACAAGGACCAAATGTTAATATGTAAAAAACTATTATGAAAATCGTTTTGAGCACAAGTGTTATCTCGTGATTTACACCGAATTTGTAATTTATTACAGTTGTAATACTGTTTATTTTATAGGTATTGTGTAAACAATTAATGTAATTTGTTTAAATAACAGTTAATTTAGATAATTATATTATATTTTGAGTTGGATTTTTTAAACACATAATTCCATAGGTTATCTTTTCGTTAAATGTGTTTAAATTTACAATTAATTGCGTTCATGGTAGAATTTAATTAAGTGATTTTAATAGATACCAACCTATGAAAAGATTCATTATAATATTATAGTAAGTGTAAAATATATGTTATTTTGTATTGGCATAGATAAGTATTTTCAACACATTTCAGATTGATAACAATTGAATTTACCAATAATTCTAATAGTAACTACCTAACTAAACTGTATGTATGCAGGGCTATGTTAAACTTTCGTTTAATGTTATAACTTATCAGTTGATTTATGTTATTCGTTGTGTGCAGTACCTAAGCGTATTTAAATTTTTCTTTTTCTTTTCTTTTTTTTTTGGGGGGGGGGGGGGATTAAAAATAAGTAAGTGTATAATATTGTAAAAATACATTTGAGTAGATTTCAGGAGTTATTGTTGCACAAAAATTATCAAAATATGCAGTCTTAAATATATGCAGCTAAATTTTTATATTACTTTAAAAAAATTACAACTTTTGAAATAAATAACTCAAAAATAAGTAGGCAGGTATAAGTACATAAACGGTAATGTAGGTATACACGTATTTACTAATATTCGAATATAATATATTGTTTCATATGGACATCATTGCATGTTTTAAGCATTTTGAAAATATTGTGAGGTAAAACAACCCAATTTTTAAAAAATACTGGAACATCTACTGGGTTGAGGAATAACGAATGACGTGATATGCGAACACCGTGATAAACGAATACATATCAGGTATCTACTGCTTTTTATTTCTTTAAAAATGATTTATTCAAACACCCGTAATCTTTATATTAATTAATAAATTAAATATAATATGTAATCAAGTTAATTAGTAAACATCTTGATAGTATGGAAATAAGACGTAGGCAGCATAATACTTAGCAGTGCCGTAGCCAGGATTTGTTTTCGTGTGGGGGGGGGGGGGGGCTTAAACATACTTAACTCTATAGGAAAAAAGGAAATAATTTAAAACATATATATGCACATAGTATTTTATGTATTAAGCATTCAATATATTAATGTAAATTGTCACAATTTAAAATCTAAACGCCTTTCCTTTTTAGACGCAAACATATTTAAAATAGCATCTGTATCAATTTGTATGTCTCTGTGAAAATCCTAAAAAGCTAACCCGTTTAATCTTGCCTCACCGGAAAAGTTCCTAAAATAATTCTTGATTCTTTTTAAAAAAAAAAACCTTCTTTCAACCTATGCCATGGATACGGGCAAAATAGCAGGAAGTTTTATAAATTATTTATATGTGGGAATAAATCTTCGGGATATTTTGATATGCTTTTTTTGGTAAATCATTTTCTTCATTAGACCATTTTGGCTTCAAAATTCAAATTCATTTTTTAATAAGGTCCATGTGAATTTTTTTTTTATAAAATCTAAA
>NW_021771748.1:0-803 GCF_005508785.2 Acyrthosiphon pisum | reverse complement strand
GAACGATGAATGTATTGATTTACAATGATGTGTGTTTTTTTTTTATTTTTTTATTTATTTTTATTTTTTTTTGTGTCGTCATCACCTTTTAGGACAGTAAAACTGCTTCGATTTTCTTCAAACAGTAACTTTTATGATTGGAAAGTGAATCTAGTTGGTACTTTGGGGGGTCAAAAGTAAAAATTTCCCAGTAGTTTTCAAAAGTGACGTGAAAAACAAAAGAAAAATTAAGGAAAAACGGGAATTTTTACGCAAAATCGATTTTTAACAAAATCGATTTTGGTTTTTGGTGTAACTCTAAAACAAATGACCGTAGATATATGAAATTTTCACAGGTTGTTTATATTTGAGTTTTCTATACACGGTAAAATTTTGAAAATATTTTGATTTATTTTGAGCTCTTTACGGACATTTTCATTTTCCATTTTTTTTTAGTTTTTTTTCTAAAAATATCAATAAAATTTTATTTGTTGGATAAAAAAGCTTGAAAATTTAATAGAAGGCTCCTAGTATATTGTTTCAAAGGCAGAGGAAAAATATTAAAAATCGTTAGTCACAGTTTTTTTTTATAAGCATTTAAAGTTCAAAAAATGGCAAAATATGAAAAAATCACGAAAATTTGCAAATTATTTCGAGTTAGAAATTCATAAAAATTTTTCTTTTTAAATCTAAGATATGAAAATAAAATACGAGATTCCTTATAAGATTATCTACCTTTATCAAACAAAAAATATCTATAAGAAAGTCAAATTAAATTTTATATGATCGTTTGAAATTCAAATTTTTACAACATTGGATATTCA
>NW_021771747.1:0-1183 GCF_005508785.2 Acyrthosiphon pisum | reverse complement strand
AATTTAAAAATTAGATCAGGGATTTTACTTTTATAACAAAGATTTCCTACAAATTGTGTCAACTGTTAAATCTTACGATTTTATTTTAAATGTTGATATAATGTTTAATAATTTTTATTAGTTTTGATTATATTCGTAATATTATGTGACACATTAGGGCCATCGGATTACGGGATTCCGATGCGGCGTACAGTCGACCGGAGCGATGGGCTCACAGATATGAATGTAAAATACGCTTTTCCAAGGTGGAATCGGTACCAGAAAAACGTTTCGCCCGTCCGGAAAACGTCGACGCTCCGCGTCCCGTTGTACCGTTTAATGAACGTACCGCGACAGAGCCATCTACCGTCCTTCAATTGGAGCTCCACTGAAGAGTTCCGTCGCATAGACCTATTAACTAATAGTTAATAGTTAATTAGTTAATAGGTCTATGTTCCGTCGTGCGACGTTATTACGAGTGCGCGCCGACAGATCTCGCCGTCGTTACCGAAAACCGTACGCCGTACTATAAAAAATAGTATATTGTGTGGCAAGGGCGGGAAGTGAGCCATTTCAGTCGCGGACGTCGTGTGCGGCACGAGCCGTAGGCGAGTGCCGCATTTCGCCAAAGACTGAAATGGCCTTCCCGCGCGAGTCACACATACTATTTTTTGTCACGCCCTTGCGTTCATGGAAAAGGTTATGCAGAGATCTACGCAACAATTATAGACTATTCTACAAAAAAACTTACTGACGCATCGTTCGACTACGAACAGTGCAAATTAAATATGTTTAAATGTTGATGCGTCATGCAAGGAGGTTATACTATACATTTAAGATGTAACCAAAAGTTTATGTTTTGTAAGAACCGTGGTAGGTATACATTTTAGTTTCTGGTTGTGCAGGGGATACGCGCCCGGCGGCCGGCACTTTTGGGGATTTCTTCTTTTCCGCCCGGCACTTTTGGGGATTTCCTCTTTTCCGCCCGGCACTTTTGGGGATTTCCTCTTTTCCGCCCGGCACTTTTGGGGATTTCCTCTTTTCCGCCCGGCACTTTTGGGGATTTCCTCTTTTCCGCCCGCTGGACTGAAAAAGGTTGCTTTCAAACGCTTCAACCGTGGTCGAAAACCAAACTTTCGGTGCAGGCGTGACAAAAAAATATGAACGTACTTGTATATTATATTAGAATTAAAAACTAAAGAAA
>NW_021771746.1:0-1137 GCF_005508785.2 Acyrthosiphon pisum | reverse complement strand
ATGTATATTATGTTATTTAAATAATGATTAAATTTATGTGATTGGTCAAAAAGAAAAAAATATGCGACCAAATATGTTACAACTATTGAAGCAACTTATGGCGGATTATTTATATTATACTTAAATTTAATTTTATATTGAAATTGTAAAAACTAAAAAAATTGTATCCCTAGTTTTTAATCAGTTGAAAGCTAATATATTTATTATAATGTATTAATGTACCTATTATTAACCTGTTAAAAATATTATTCAAATGTATTGAGTCTATACTATAGGCGGTATAGACATATTATAGTATATTCAGAATTGTAAATTGTATATAAATGAACTTAACTATTTAATATAATATGTAATTCATAATATTATCGTTTTATAAATAAATAATTATTAATATCAAATCTTCAAAATATTACTTATTCTGTGATACTACTAAGTAAATAAAAAATAAATTGGTCCAACAAATATTTCATCTTTCAAGTTAATTAGGTATGTATACGTCATAGACATAAACGCAAATAGACAAATTATTTTGGGGGGACTAAAGCCCCCCAAGTCCCCACCTATTTGCGCCAATGGTCATAGATATTACAGAATTAATTGGCCATTTTTAAAAATATAGAATAACAATATAATATTGTTATTACTCTAAGCTTCTATACTACAGAATAAAAATATTTATATTTTATAGGTATTCATTTTTTTGTAATATTTTCTGTTCATGTTTATCCATTATGATAAGCTTAATAAATTTCCTAGACACAGAATAAATTTAATTTAATCTATTTTGTGCCCTAAATATCCATTATGTAATCTGTAATACCTGTAATAGTATGAATATTGAATTCCTAGCTATATAAAAAAAGTTCCTATTTATTTTCAATAGTAGGTAGGTAAATTAGTACATATGTATAACCTATGACTATAAGGCCGTAGGGCAATAGGATAGACACATAGTCTATCTACAAATATACAAATTGTATTAAGAGGACGCTACTCATACATATTTTGTTGTCTCCGTCATACACACTCACGACATAGCAAATTGTCGTTCACTAGTTTCAATAATGTGCTGTTAGTTTTGATACTAGAGTGAATTGACCAATTATAAAAACTTTTAGGTCCAAACATTTATCTGTG
>NW_021771745.1:0-803 GCF_005508785.2 Acyrthosiphon pisum | reverse complement strand
CATGTGTGAAATTTCAGCAGCTTTTGATGTTGAGGCCGCCATATTTGATGTTGTTTGATGTGTGTTGGTGATTCATTGATGTAGTCGAAAATTCGTCCAAATTTTCAGCATCAATTCACTGTCATAGCAATTTAGACGACTAAAAACGGCTACTGTACACCAACGAATGACTCAAAATTCATTTGTGGGGTATATTTATAGCCTCAAAAAACATGATGTAATATTACACAATAATTACGTAATGTTGTGCAATTTGCGCCATAGTATAGAAAAATAAGGTATACTCAATCCTAAAAAAAGGTGGGTAAGTGGATTTCGCTCTGCTGTACAGTAGGTTACAAGTGGGTCACTGTATAATGGATGACATTAAATTTGAATTCAATGATATAATATCATTGTATAAGAAAAACGATTCTGAGCGGAGACGGTATGTTAGTCTAGGTATAAGACATAATATTATATTAGGTACCTATAATAAATTCCAAATTAATCATATCATAATATTTATTAGGTACTTCTAACGCGTTATACATCAACAAAAAACCGTGGTACTATCATAGATATGAAGGGTCCAGTGCAACAACCTGGTATGTCCACTTTTGGAAATTGTTCAGGAGAAGAAAAAAACATTTAAATTCTTTAATATTTGTCATACACTTAATGTTTATATAGAAAACATGTAGCATTCCTTTTTCTTTATTGATTTTATGTATTCCAATTATAATTATATTAACACAAAAAATGTTATGACCTATAAATAAGATAAATTTATGGACTTACCAGGTTTCTTGCTCTGAAATTTG
>NW_021771744.1:0-810 GCF_005508785.2 Acyrthosiphon pisum | reverse complement strand
TTTCAAAATTTTATTGTATATAGAAAATGCTAATATAAACATTCAGTGAAATTTTCAAGTTCTACAGTCACTCGTTTTTTAATTACAATAAAATAAGAAAATCGTTACGTAAGAAATCGAGCGAATATCAAATGCTGTAAAAAATATGAATTTCAAACGCTCATAAAAATTTAATTTGAGTTTCTTATAGACATTTTTTTTTTTGATAAAGGTAGATTATCCTATAAGGAATCTTGTATTACATTTTAAAATCTTAGTTCTAAAAAGAAAAATTTTTACGAATTATTAACTCAAAATAATTTGCTAATTTTCGTGATTTTTACATATTTTGTCAATTTTTGAACTTTAAATGCTAATAAAAAAAAACTGTGACTAAGGATTTTTAATATTTTTCAAATGTCATTGTAACAATATAGTAGGAGCCTTGTATTAAATTTTCAAGTATTTTTACTCAACAAATAAAGTTTCATTGACATTCATAGAAAAAAAAACTAATTCAATTGGAAACTGAAATTGTCCGTAAACAGCTCAAAACAAATCAAAATATTTTGAAAATTTTATCATGTATAGAAAATGGAAATATAAACAACCAGTGAAAATTTCATGTATCTACAGTCATTCGTTTTAAAGTTACATCAAAAACCAAAATCAATTTTCTTGAAAACAGATTTTGCGTAAAAATTCCCGTTTTTCCTTAATTTTTCTTTTGTTTTTCACGGCGCTTTTGAAAACTACTAGAAAAATTTTACTTTTGACCCCCCAAAGTACCAACTAGATTCACTTTCCTATCAGAAAAGATACTGTGAAGAA
>NW_021771743.1:0-774 GCF_005508785.2 Acyrthosiphon pisum | reverse complement strand
TATCAATTTCCGCCTATAAATATATTATATACATGAGCCCGCGGTAGATATACTTATATAATTATACGTATAGGTATACGGGACGTTCGTGTGACAACTGAAGCATCTGTTTCCGATATTACGTATATAATATAACCTATACCTACCTTATATATATATCGAGCTCGCGCGCGGGACATCTGCGAGGCGAAATTTCGGACGGAAAAAAAGGGATGGCAGATGATGATTAATTTAGTATACCTAACCCTTTTCTTTTTTATATTTTTTACACTCGGATCCGATGATACGCGAGCGACGCGGTGTATCGACGAACGGGTTCATGCAGATGTCGCTCGGGGGTCCCATATATATATTAGGTAGGTATATATACCGAAATATTATAATATAAGTTATATGTATATATATATATATCACTGGTGCAGCACAAGGTGTTCGGTGGCCGGTAGTAGAGACGACGGTATGTATGTATATATATTTGTATATGTATGTAGATGTTATTTCCGCGTCCACGATGTACATACAGGGTGATTCACCAAGCTCGCACCCTTTTTTCTCTTCGACAATGCATAGTTATTCAAAATATAATTTTTGGAATTTTTAAATACACTAAAAAGCCATATTTTGAAAATGTTGAAATTTTTTTTACTATAAGTACTTAAGGAGTGTTGTATATGAAGTTACAATCTTCTGTTTTTCAAATGAAAAAAATTTTGACGTATCAGAATAAAAATTCGAACAATTTTTTTTTTGTTATTTACTTTAGTGTGCTAGGGA
>NW_021771742.1:0-1108 GCF_005508785.2 Acyrthosiphon pisum | reverse complement strand
ACTCATTGAAAAGAGATTATGAATTAGATACAAAATGTGAAAAAAAGAGTTATTTCTCGCTAGATTTTCATCAAGTAAGGTCGATTACACATTATGTACCTGCGTACGTAGTCATAACCGGTGCGTTTTTATTAGAAAAACATATCCAAAGGTATTTAACTATAGAAGCTAAAATAACTAGGCGTGGGGGTTTTCATTTGAAATCATTTTTGTTGGTATAATACACCACCCCCGCCCTTAAATAGTTATCGGGTGGTTTCCCTATCGAAATACTTAATTTTTAATGATGGAAAACTTGATATGACATTCACGCATGTCAGTGATTGACGTTTGAATATTATTCAAGTCATACGTATATTTAGTTGAGTGAATTGAGGTTGATGCAATTATAGAATAAAAATAAAGCATTGTATTGCACAGTTTAATTTATATTTATCTTTAAATTATAAAACTAAAACTATTTAATCTTTTCTCAATGCTAATGTAACGTGGTCGGGGGAACGACCAGTTAAATATAAGATATCCAGGGAGAATCGTATGGATCCTATGGACTATGGACATAAATACCGTAGCCAGGGGCAGATATATAGATATCAGGATCTTAACTATATTTAAATTACTAGGATTCTATTTCAGTTATAATTATGGTTTATTATTTATTAATCAATTACAAATACTAATACTCACTAATATATCAACTAGAGTTCTATTATACTATATGACTGTATCGTAGTCCTACGGAGTCCAGTAATTGTATTGTGTGATGAAGTTGAAGGTGCACAATGAACTGACTTACTAATACATTGTGTGTGTTGGCCATAGGCCTTACAATTATGTGTGTTTTCTAATATGTATAGGTCAGCAGTTAGTCGTACATACGGTAGAGTTCGTATTATAATATATATATATAGGTAACATATTTATATTTATAATAAAATTGTTACACTAAAATTTCTTTAAAAAATTGCATGTACGATTCCATTTTTTCTGCACAGAAATTAAATTCTTGTCTGTTTTTAACGACTTCTGCAAAATAAATTGGTATTAGATGTATTTGAGTTTCCGTTAGATTTCCCTTCCACAAAAGCGAATAGAACTCGATTTGTAA